>NW_009195715.1:0-71393 GCF_000690835.1 Fulmarus glacialis | reverse complement strand
CCATGTAACAGAAGATGAGGAAATGGTCCCTATGCTAACTATGTTATCTCAACAAGATAGCTACCTGAAAAGTAATCATGCCATCTCTTACCACCCAAACATCAACCACAGACATTTATGCAACAGCCCTAATACATTTTACAAAAATCAACTAAGCAAATTTCAATTTCCTGTTTCTTTCAGGGGCCTCAGCTTCTACTGGGAAAAACAACTCAGTAATATCCTGTCTTAAAGCATTTTTCTACATCCAATAAGTAGCCAGATCTAATCACAAATAATTGATAACCTGAAAACCAAAATTATACATCCAACAGTAGACAACATCCAAATACATATCTAGAAATGTACAAACATATTGACTTGATCAAGAAAAAAAAAACCTCAAAGTGAATAATCAACAAAAGCATTATAAAACCAACCAAACAAAAAAGCATCATAAGCCTTCCCACTTGAAAAGAAAAAACAAAATCGAGCAGTTTCTAAGACTAAACTACCACATGCAGCAAGAGCAATAGGGATCCTAAACCATGAAGACCAAGTCCAACACTCACTATACTACAGAGTAGAAATACCTCAAGGAAGATCCCACATCTCTCATCTTAGGACTCAAAGAAAACACCAATTCTCACTCATGACATATTAACCCATAAAACCCTGCACAGCCTAGCCCATCAGTCATCCACCTCAGGACACAGCCTCCAGATTCATCAGCAAAAAAAACCTGGCACAAAGTTCATATTCAGTCCTATTATTCTCAAAACAGCAAAAATTGAATTCTGTAAAATTATCACATTCTAGAAATCCACAGATAGATACAATAATCTTCATATAATACCGACTTCTAACATGAATAAAATCTACACTATGCTTCCATTCCTTCAGCCATCAATGCAATTGCTTTGAGGAATATACTTACAATTTTCTTCTTGCCACCCTGATGACTTTTGACAAACAAGGATACTCCTTGAAGAAAACAGACCTATTTTCAAGCAAGCCATCAAAGTAATAGCTGTACATTATCACACTGCAACATGAAAATTCAGCTCTACCTAGCAACGTGCTCCTGGCTGTCACACATCACCAGATACAGCAACTTCTGTGAAAGAGCATTAAGTACTGATTAAGCTATTAAATATATAACTTTACTGATTTTGTAATTACCTTGTATTGAAAATGCTTTGAAAGAACAATGTCATGAATCTTTCCATCTGGCTTTGCGCAAACCAACGTATACAAATGGAACCAGAGCATGAAATGCAAACCACTCCGTAAGTTCTGGGCTGATCTGCATGTATAACCATCAAATCACTGGATCTATTACTCACAAATGCTTAGTAATATTAGCACAAAGATGATAATTCCTGAGCTAAAGATGAAGAAAAGCATTCTGTAATACTTGCAGCCATGATGCTGTCTCCTACACTCAAAGACCTTTGCTACAAGAGAACAAATCATAGTTTGAAATAATTACTCAAAATAACACTACTGAGGTCATCTCTCAAGGTCTGAGGCAATTTCCATGTGATATCTTTGATGCAAAGTATTATTTAAGCCTTTCTTTCCCAAATTATTTTAAATTTTTTTTAGTGTTTTGAGATCTGATTTATTTCCACCACCACCTCCATCCCTTTTCAGCCAAATTTAAATGCTATGGTACACAGTACCTCTTTTTTTTAGGTGTAGTCCTAAATTTTTAGACAAAACATCATTTTTCTCTCTAATATGACTCTGTCCAATTACAGATTGATAAGAGTTTTCATTTGATTGTTTTCTGTTAGTCATGTTTGTGCATCATCACTTTTACTGCTTTAGGAAGTGGTATTAGGCTCTAAATTCCTCACAGACACAGCAGAGTGGATGAAGAACCTGAAGACTGGAAAAGAATACGTGTGATAACCACCTTCAGAAAGACAGAAATTGAAGGGGTCATGACTTACAGACCCATTAATACAACATTCATTTTTGGAAAAGTACTGAAAAGAATAATCACACTACTTCTCTAGAGGGCAGGGGTTTTTGGTATATATATCATTCAAGAACTGAACAGCGAACAAACATATACTCATTAAATATTCTGGTGACATCAAACCAGAACTCTGTGTGTCATAGAAGATGGGATTTATCTAAATTTACCCTGCCAAACTGGAAAAAATAGCATGACATTCATTAAACACAAGTGTAAGATGTTAAATATAGACACGAATAATCAATAAAACAAATGTAGAATACAGAACAGTAGGGATGAATGACTCAAGATGATATCACCACTAAGTATGTCATGTTTTTGTAGAAAAGGCAAAGAACACTGTGGGTACAGACTATAAAAATCCTTTTGCTCTGCTCAGCATGAGTGAAATGTCCAGCTGGACTTCAATGTCCATTTTAGGGCACTGCAAATGAACACAGACCAAAGAAAACAAGGTCAGATGTGACTAACATGAAGCATTAATGGTATACAAATATGTACTGAGAAGCAAGACTGGAAAAAAAATTCTACATATGTTAACCTAAGAAAGAACACTGTGAGAGAGAGACAGAATAATAACCTCAAAATATGCAAAATATTGCTTTAAAGGAAGGGTTTTTAAAAAAAAGAAAAAAAAAAATCTACTTTCCAAGTCTATAGGAGATAACATGATAACAAATTGGCTTAAATTTCAGTAAAGAAGATTCAAGACGTATAAGAAAACATTTTCTACTACTAAGGCTAATAGACTAGAATAGACCAAAGCAGCAGAAATACATAGAGTTTGAACTGCTGCAGGTTTCTAAAAAAAAAAAAAAAAAAAAAATTAGATGAGCATTGTGAAAGAATAACATGTATATAACTGAACCTTATGTGGAGTCAGAGAATATGTAACATCCTTTCCATTTTTCATAGTCTCCTAAGAAAACAGCTTTTGCCAAAACAGAACCAGTTCTGATGGGATTGCCAGGAATTTTTGATCTCAGTAAATATGAAGTAACCTTTCTTATTTATATATTTAAAAGGAAAAGTCCTTAAGAATATTTTCAGACTTTTCATTTCATCATCTATCAGACTCTGCTTGTATTGTGGGCACTTTTCATTTCATCGTCATCCTTTGTAAGAAAAGCAAAGGCTTATAGAAAAAATAAACTCAATCCAAAGAAAAATAACCTCTTTTTTGCTAATAAAATCACCAAAGAATAATATATAAGCCACAGTAGACTAATGAGACTAAATTTATCAAACAGAAAACATAATAAAATTAAAAAAAAGAAAAAGCTAAAAGGAGGTTCAGTTTGCTACTTTCATTCATTGTGTCATTTCTGGCAAAGTCCAGGGAAATTTTTTAGAGAACATTTTACTATCTGAAGTCTTTGACGGTTATTCTCTCAAATTAATATGCTTAAATAATGCTATACATTAAACGTGCAATAACTGGTAAGTCTCCTCTTCCAGACTCTATTCAGTCATTATGCAACATGCTGAAGTCAGCTTGTAGCTTATAGAACTTCTTATCCCTAATAAAGTCACTGGTTTAAGACCTCTGGGGGGAAAAAAACCAACAAACCTCTAATATTTTGCTTTATGTTTATGTGTATATGATATTTTACAATAGCTTTTTGTTGTTGTTTTGTTTTTCCTAAGCAGCATTGCTAAACTCCCCAAGGGAGGTCGCAGCAGATCCAGACGCTGAGGAAACACATTGGATGAATAAACACACTACAGGCTAGAGATCCTGTCTGAAAGCGAGATGAGTTGTAGTATTCTCTCAGGGAAGTTGATATGACAGGCCCATAGGAAACTGTCCTCAGTTTTCTCTTATCATCTCCTTTTAACATTGAGCTAGGGAAGTTACATTTAGCATTACAGGGCAATGTAAAAGCAACAACAAAGATCTAAATAAATCAATGTATAAGTAAAGTTTAAGGAAAACAATGTTGCTTTTTTGGAAAGCTTTCTTCAAGGAAGGAAGTTGTTTTATGGTACTTTGAACATAATGAAGAAACCTTTAAAAATGTATAAAACAGACTAATTTTTCAAACATGCAAGGTCAAATGAATTCTGAATATCTGCAGTTGATAACAATTTTAATACAAGCAGGTGCACATCATGGGTGAAGTGAATGTACATTTATGGAATGGCTGGATTTGGGTCAAGCCTGACCGCCAACTGTATACAAATAGTTAGAATTGTACTGGAAAACCTGAAACTTTTGCATCTTCATACATGTGCAAGCACACAAAGCACTCTGTAAAAGGTTATCAGAGATACAAAATTATGTAATCAATTATTTCAAGCCCAGGCAATAAGGTCATTTATCTTTTAACGTTTAACACAAGTTCTCTGCTATGTCAGGTCTTCAGTGGTTTTGTGGTGGTTTTTTGTTTGTTTGTTTTTCTTTAATCATTTCACCTCTTTCTCTGTTGGGAATGCAGAATCTCAGTCTGCATCACAGAAAAAAACACTTTGCAACTCTGGGAAATAGGTTTACTGTGGCATGTAATTAGCTACTGCTAATAAGGAGGAAAACACATATGGTGGCATCAATTTTACTTTAGAGGGAGGAATGGTATAAATATTTACCGCATCCAGTCAGTATGATGTGAAAACAATTTCACATAATTTTGCTTTTCTTTGACTCTATTTACGATATCAAATGCATGGTTTAAAATGATTTTCACACATCCAAATAATGAATTGATTGGTGTAGCACTATGCGTTTCAAAGAATTTGGAAAATGGTTTTGACTATAAACGTCAGACTTTATATACATGTTTAGTTAGGTAAGTCTCTAAAACACACCTTTTGCCCCTTACATATAAAGTCAATTCAGGTGCTTCCCAGAAAGAAATACTTCCTTGAAACAAGTCCTTGAAAGAAAAGAAATATTATTTTTAAACCTGCCTTCTCTTTCTTAGATAAGTCTGTGTAAGTGGTTATAAGACAAGCCTAAATTGGAGATGTTGACAGGGTACTGCTTAGTCCCTTAGAGGTATCGAGCGCTCAGTACCTGAAACACTATTTAGGAGCCTAAAAGAGAACTGAAGGTAGATGACAATCTTGCTCTTAATTTGTGATACTGCACTTCACAGAAACGTGTGGGTTCAAGAGTACCACCACGGAAACAAGACGCTGCGAGGAGCGGCAGAGGTGGTCTAGCATTGCGAGCAAGTTTCTCCTCTTCCCTCCCTCCTTCCTCCCTCTTCCCTACCCTGTTCCTCTCTCCCAGTCGCCCCCACTAACCTCCCTGCCTGCCTTCTCCTTTTCCGCTCTACTTGAGCACCTCCGTCTTTGCTGCTTCCTGACGCCCCTCATCTCCCAGCCCTGCATTAGTCTTCTCAGACATCCTCTAGTTTGATGCTATTGCCTGGGCTCTAAAACTTGTGGAGAGGTTTAAGGACGCCCAGGGCCCCAGGCAAGCAGTTCGTCAGTGCAAATACCCCCTCGACCGCTACGCTTCAGCAACCCGCCACAACCGTGTACCCAACTAGAGCAAACGCGGTTTGCTCTTCAGAGGAAGGTGCATAATTATAAACCATCCCGCTCATGATAAGACCATGTACAGCATACTTATTAGCAATTACCTAATTTGTTGTAAGGCAGATGCTATTTACTTCCTTATTTAAATTTAAATTATACTATGAACAATGATTAAGTACATTGGTAGGCTAGGCTACATTAAGTACATTGGTTAGCTGTTGCTCACATTTGAACTTTTTTTGGTTTTTTTGGGACTGTCTATCAGTATATTGTGTCTCAGAATTTAAATGACAAAAGGGAAAACAGATTAAGCAGTAGATGACGTTCACACTTCTGAAACTCTGAAGCAGAATCCTTAGAAATTCATCACAAAAAGGTAGAGATATACTCAAGCCACAACAGTGAAGCATTTTCACCTTGCACATTTAAAAGATCGACAATTTCAAAAATAAAAGATACTTGTATAAACTGATAGTGAAAGTTATTTTTCTTCATCTCATATTCCTATCAGACACACATATATGTCTGCATTTCATGAACAAAAACCAAATTATTTTTAATTATTTTCTAATGTAGTAAAACGTGACTTCTAGGACAGTATAGCTGAAGGATGGGAAGACAGTTAATGAAGGAGGAGTAATTTGAAAGCAAGTGGTTATGAATGCCTGAAAAAAATGTAGACCTCGATTTACCAAAGCATTTAAACTTAAGGGTACTTCACTGAATCAGGGTTTTAGGACCATAATTAAATTATTGTAATTAAGAGTGGACTCATTCAGAACTAGTAAGTACCTACTTAAAAAAGCAGCTATAAAATTAAGAAACCTGAGTGAAAATTTTTGTTAATTGTTCCTTATTTTTCTCATTATAATACAAAGCAATTTCAACTTTCGTCAACTCTTTAAGGATACTACGCTGCATGGTTTAAGGGACTGAACTCTGACAGACAGGAGCTCAAATTCTAATCTCAGGAGAGATACTGACAACCTCTATAGCCTTGAGTGCATCACTTAATTTCTGTGACTCTCACTGCTTATCTGTCGTATGGCATTATACCACATATATATATAGAGAGAAAAATATAAATATACATACATACATGCCACATAATTAATCAGCTAGATTACAAAACACTTTGAAAGCATAAGAGTAAATACATGCCAAATACAATGAACTCATGTTATATTAACCACTTGTTAAGTTACTGTCACACAATGTTAAAAGTAGATATAATTTACCAGTTCACTGGACTATTAAAGGAGAAAGCTGTCTTTTTCCTGCGCCCTTTATCCTCCTCTCCCACTTAATCCCCAGAGCTCTAGTCAGTACAGAGTCATTGACAATAATAGTTACCACAATTTAAGAACTAGTTTCTCGATGTTGATCATGCAAAACAAAAAGCAAACGCCCCCCCCACCTACTTCACATATATTTTCACAGTTAATTCCACCACAGAAAGCAATAGTTCAATGGGCACGGACTGAAGCGTTCCCTCATGCCCTTTAGAAATCTTGTACGAAGTTTACACCCTTCTGGTGAACTGCTATGAGAAGCTTGCAACATCCACAGCTATACAGAGAAGAGAATTCCCTAAAGTCCTCAGTAAGGCACACAGAAAACAGGGTTTAATGGGGTGGGACTGTGGTGGAAGGGTAGAAGTCCTGTAACATGACAGTAACTAGCAGCTGGAGATTATCACACACACCAGCCATGCTCTGTGCCGGCAGAAGACTATCCATCCACCGTTTTGATCTTTTATCAGAACGAATCAGAGCTTCACAAAACAGCCTCAACAGCAATGATAACATGAAATTTGTTGAGTTTCTAGGCTCAAAGCAACTAGAAATGAAATACCACCTGCTCCTGCCCAAACCTAGCAGCCTCTCGCTGATCAGACAGATATTTAAGAAGCCTTCTGCCCTATACCAAATGGCTTCTACTCTGTTCAGTACGTCTGTCTCAGACCTGAAACACACACAAAACAGCACACTGAACCACACCTCACATGCTTATTTAGGAGGATAGCATAAGTTTGCTGTTCCATTTTCTTAATGAATCAAATATATTTTAGTCAGGAAAAAGACCAACAAATAAACCCGACAAAGCTTTTTCTTACTACACATAAAGGATATCTCAAATTAGCAAATCAGGCAGGCAATCACATACAGAATTGCACATGGTCAAGAGATGTTTCAGGTATTTGCACTTGTAGTTCCCAGTACGTGGGACTTTGGAATCCATTTCACAATTCATTAACATTGTCCATCTAAAGTTCTCAAAGCATTTTTAATTGCATTAGTTCATAATTTCCCTAAAAGGCAAGTAACATTTTCACTATTTTGCAAGTGAGTGCATTCAGAGCAGAACGCGCCCTTCGTAACTTGGGACCTACATCTGAGCTGGCGGCCCCAGGATTCCTTCATAATCAAGAACTATGTCTATTCAATGTAGGTCAAGGAGTCTAAGGCATAATTCATATGGTCAATCGTAGACATAGTCTTTAGGAGAAGATGTATTTCCCAGACTCCCGCAGCTGTACTGAGTAACTCTCCAAGGATTAGAAATGGAGTCTGCAGTGCGGACATCCATACCCAGTCAGATGAGAGCCACTTCTATTCCCACCCACACTGGAGACCTTGCATCCATTGTAACGCAAGTAAACCCCCTCTCCTCCACCACAAACCCCTGATCTTTACATCCATACCTTAACCACTAAATTGTCATTCCTGAGGAAAAACCCTCTAAATAGTTTACTGAACTAGGATGAAGGGAAGGTGGATTTCATTTTATGTATGCCAGTGACTTGCCAGTCTTTCCCATCTGTTCACTTCTTCATGCTCGTGTTTTCCCTCTCCACTTCTGTAAGCTGTTTTCAGGTGGGCAGCTTAGAGTGTTCCCTCTAAGCATTACTACACAACCTAATAGTTCAGATCCATTTTCGCGATCGATGCATATTAGCGTAATGAAAACAAGTAGACAGTAGTACTGAACAATCCTTCTGCCTCAGCCAAAGAAAACAAGCTTTCACACCCAGGCAAGTTTAGAGGCTATAATCTTTTCCACTGTTCAAAAACTCAATTATAGCTAAACTGAATTTGAAGAAAAAAAATGTGTTATTTTTGTTAATGTTAGTTGGTATTAAAATTTAACAGCCTAGATGTATAATATGCCTAGGTTTTATCTCTAAATCTATTCCCCTGGTCTGGATCTTATGATGACCAGAAATAAATGTTCCTGAAAAACCTTGGAATCAACCTATGCATGAAAAAAAAAGAAAAAAAAAAAGAAAAAAATTCACACAAATCACACTGCATATTTTAAATGGCCTACGTTATTCCATCTTTACAATACTATGCATACAATAGAAAGACAGTAGAGAGAGTTAAATACTTCCAGAAGGCAATTTGGACCTCATATTGAGATGAATTACTTTGTGAGTAATTCTAGCTCTAGTCACTTTGAAGATGACTACTTATCTTCATCCTTTATGCTGGGAATAAAAGCACTACTCAATTAGCAGCCCCTAGTCACGTGACCTGAATCTCTCCTCCTTCTTTAACAGGGATTAACTTCTCCCTGTGTTAACAAGGACTTGCTACCCTGCAGCAAAATGTCTGTATGTTTTGTCCTTCCCCCTCTCCTCCTTTTTTTTTTTTTTTTTTTTAAATGCACTAGCTAGACAGGCTATTCATTTGGATTGTATAAACCACAGACATTTCAGGTTTTTTTTAGAAGCTTCAGTTTTGGTAAAGATGTTTCAACCTATAACAGGAATTTGGATGCAGGGACCTAAGGAACGTTCCATTGCTCAAGCTTATCACAAACACAAAGACTTGCGTTAAGTGTTAACAATAATTGACATTGCCATGGAGGACTGCTAAACAAAGGAAAAACAAGAACCACCTGTAAAATATTCTATTGTTTAGTTAGAAAGATGAAAAACGTGTTACAGAATCTATGGAATAGGGCAACAGGTTTTGGTTACCAGCAGGAAACTAGAACTTTGCTTTATGCGAGTGTGTAAATACAGATATTCATAAACTAAATACTTTCCACTGTTTTTGTCTGTTTAAAAACAAAGACACCAGACAACTTTGTAGGCTTTGAATCTTCTCTTCCTTGCCCCTGAGAGCCATTTAATAAAAAGCACTGTCCCTGTTAGAGTGGTTTACAAAAAAAAAAAGCAACCAAAATAGATGATATTTCTGAAATTGCATTATGTTATTATGTCTGTCTGGTGTTTTGAGCTCTTTTCAGTATGGTAAGAAGGAAATAATTCCTTAGAACTACAGTAATAACGGCAACTATCATACTCCTACATTACTTCCATTTTATATTAACTCCATACTTTAGCTAACTATAGTGAAATAGAACTTACCTTAAAGATCAAATCCTTTTTCCCATAACGAAGCTCTTTCAGCTGGGCTTGGATCTTTTTTGACTGAAAGTAAGGATAATAAAATCAGGGTTTTTTTAATTTTAAATATTTACTTTTAAGATCAGAAAAAAAAGGTAGCAAGTTCTAACAGCAGCAGAAACTAGATCAGCTTTAAAATGCAGAAAAATAATCAAAATCAAAGTAAATTGCTTTTCCAGGGTAGCATGTCTAAATCAGGCAAAAGTATCACGGAAAATGTAAAATGGCACTCACCACAGAACATACATGAGTTAGTACTATTGTGAATAACCATTTGGCTTACACATTTTAGACATGAGATGTTATAAATATTTTGAATGAAGTTAAGTGAAGGCATCACCTTCAGAGTAAAGAATCTTCTTTTTCTTAGAGGGAAGAAGTTTCCATAGTGTTGCATAGGTTTTTCTTTGTAATGACCAGGGAGTTCCAGATAGTATCCAAATGAACTAGGTTTTCAGTTTGTGACCATGTCCTCTAAAATAGGCATAGTTATGCTGATTTATATCAGCTTAGGTTGATATTTATTTTAAATATTGCTAAATTTATGCTTAAAATAGTTTTAAGTAATGGTCTATACATTCTTTTATTTGTTTAAACAAAATATAATATAAATGGGGGTTTTTTACATACTATACCCAACTATTTCACTGTTTATCTAAGAATTCTGTCAAAATAATAATTTCTATTTAATAAAATCCAGTGTCTCAACTGATATTCAATAAGGTTTCTCACATTAGTTAATACGAAATGTTTAGAACTCCTTGGTATGGATTAGAAGTCTATTCCACATTTACTGAAACAGCACATCCATAAACATAACATATTACAGATGGTAGTATATCTTTTGTAAATTGGAGCTTTTATAAAGATTTGGTATCTTTCCAATTGGTGCAATCAAATTCAGTGACAGGCTTTTGGGAAGGATGAATGAATCTAAAGATAAAATTTTAGAACTTGCTTTAAATATTTAAGAAGTAAGGACAAATTAGTTATTGTATTCCATAAAATCTGAAACAAATAGCCAAGATCAGTTCAGTTCACTTCTTTCTTCTGTAACTATATCTGCTGTTATTTCACCTACACAGCAGAACGTGCCAATTGCCTACACTCAATAGCCCTGTCCTCCGATCTGGACAATGCAATCGGTAGAGCTATAGAATATACTCCACATCAACTAAAGACCAATGAGAAAACCTTAACCAACTTTAGTTGTTCTAGGAGTTGTGCTTAAGAAAGTGTATGGTCTCTGTGACACACAAGGTATCCAAAATGGCTATAGAGGAATTTAAGAGCTACAATTAAGGTATCACTCATTTGCTAAATCAAAACCTGTGATGAAATTAAGCGTTATGGAGCTAAATGTATTCAGTGTGTAATAGAAATGACTCAAAACCACGTAATACGACCTGTAATTCTTTGTGATAAAATTTGGTTGTTTTGTGGTTTTTCTGCGCTTCTAGGGAGAGGACATAGAAAAGCTTTTAGTGCAGTCAGCCAGATAAGATCATCATTAGACACAGACTGATAACGATCTCTAAACCACAGATCTGGGAATATTTCCCTTGCATGGGCCCCTTTCTGTTTCCCGGGAAGCCCGAGGTTTGCACCACCCTGCCTTCTTCTCTCCCGGGCTCCGAATTGCTGGAGAAGAAAAGCCAGCCATATAAACCGTATAGTTTATCACAAGCATGCTCCTGTCTACGCAACTGGACAACAAGGAATCACAGGGCTCACCAAAACTGTTTGCATGCAGCCTGAGAGAGCAGAACGAAGCAGGAGCTTCTTGGTAGGCAATTCTATCCATGCAGGGTATTTGATCTAATAACTAAAAGGATACTGATTTCACACAGTTGTTATGCTTGGTGAGCATAGTACTTAATTAAAGAGCAGAAAATACACCGCGTTTCTGTGGCTGACACCACCTAACTAGCAAAACAACAACAACAAAAGGATGTTCCTGTAGCATCTTTGCTTGTTCTAATGGCACTAACCCACTTAAAAGCCACAAATTTGCCAGGATGATTCATAAAGTCTGAGATTCTTAAGGTTTAAAATACACTCACAATCTGCTGCCTTGAGAGTTAGCTACCTTATGTTTAATTTTCTGAAATTCTCTGACAGCAAGGCTTGTCACACTACACTAAATTTAATTTAATCTTAGGCTTCACCCTTAGATTTAAAGATATTTATGTTGCAAATATTAAAGGAGACATAATCAGGGAAAAGATCTTCAGGTTAATTACCAAACATTCAAGATGTTATGCAGCTAGGAAAAACAAACTTGAAAAAGAGGGGAAAACAGAAAGCTGTATTGCACACATTGCCAATTTTTTAGCAGTAAACAAGGGAAGAAAATATATTTGTATTCATTACTGTGGCATGTTTGAAAACAACAATGGTGATATAGGAAGATAACACAGATTTTGACAAGCTAGCAAAAATAAAACAAACCCCAAACCCTGTCATATCCTACCATTGAGGATTTCTCAGAAACAGTGGTTGCAAATCTCCAGTTAGGCTAAATAGCTAAAATAACTAGAAATCACTACTTTGACCTCATAAGTTTTGATCTCTAAGTCAAAAAGTAGAGTCTTTAATGAAGAAAACACATTCAACCATAATTATGAAAATTTTAGTCAAGAAGAAGTGTTACACTTCTGTTTCATTCTGGCAAGGTGCAATGACTTTCACAGAAATTACATATGCAACAAACCATGACTAAAGACATGTAAATGGGTTAATCAGATTCGTACAGAGTAATATCCTCTTTCATGAAAAGTTAAATAGCTAAAGGGACTGATGGCACGTATGCAGTTACTTGTACATTTATGTATTTGCAAAAAAAATAGAGCTTTTGTATTATCATCTATCTTTGCTAGCTCGCTGTTCAGTAGAGGGGAGATTTCTTTCCCTGTATTTTATAAAGTGACCCTTTTTTCCTCGAAGTAATGAAACATTCTAGGAATCAATAATAATAAATCTTTCCTGTCTCTATAAATTATTATTAAAAAGGCACTTAGCTGTTCCTGTCTTATTCTAGGCATGGAGATCAGGGAAAGGAAATGAGTTTTATATGTGTTATAGGTGTACAATATACATCTACAGAGCCATATATACTTCTCATAAGCACGCCCAAACTTTATTTGTCTAAAACTTGAGTTTGCAGCTTCCTTTCTAATGCATTTGAGTTGCTTCTAGTGAAGTCACAGAAACAAGTTGAAATGAGAGCGCTTTAGGAACACTCATCATACACACATAATATATAACCTATACAAAAACCTCGATAGAAAAGACTTTGACGCAATCTTTTTTTGGGTATGTTAAATTTAGAATAGAGAGGAACCTTACTTACCTCTTCCGCGTGAATACCACAAAGTTTGTTTCCTGACAGGAGCTTGTTTTTGAGGCTTTTGTTCTGAGAGAGTGGGGAAAAAAAAATAGTGTTTTATTACTGAGAGTTACTGAAATATTAAGGGACCTTTTAAATATTTGATCATACTAGTTTTATTTTATACATGGATAACACCTTCAAGTCGCCAGCAAAGATACAGATAAGAAGACACGATAGATGCATCATGGCACAATATCCTCTCTTACAGAATTCTAAAAGGCTATGACTTTGCATTAAAACCTGCTTTCACAGAAACAGGATTGCACATAGAAATCTTCCAAAACACTCTAGCAACTGAAAGCAATTTAGATTGGATATGCTGAGGTAAAAAAGGAAAGTAAAAATCCTCTAATGCTTACCGGGTGTCAACCGCATAGCTCAATATCATTTTCAGTAAATCATTATAACAACTGAGTAATAGGGTCAAGATCTCATCACTCAACCTTGATGATCAAATTCATGGGATCTTTTTGCTAAATTTCATAATTTAAAACTGCAAGTAATCAAAAACTTTAGAAGGTTAGCTACCTGATAGCATTTAGCCAACTCAATATGCTTTTTCATGTAGGAGTTTTAAATGTATTTCTTCTCATTTTCAGCGAAAATAATAAACCTTGATAAAATGAATTTTCAATAGTCTGGTAATTTTTTCTGCACTCCTCACTCATATTATCCCACAATTGACAGTCAAGGGTAAATATTTCTCTGCAGTGTGGACATCTTTCAAAACTGTTCAGAAGCATAAGTATTCGATAAACAGATCTTCAAGTGCTGGACATAACATGCTTACACTGAAAAGAAATGAAAAGAACACAAAAAAAAAATTCTCCTGTGCTAACAAACTGCAAACATACCTACAGAAACCTAGCCCATCACATTTCAGGAATGTATATTTATTACTGATTAGCAATAGCTTTCTTCAATATTGTGCACAAGAACAAGCTGGCATTAGAGAAAAATGGGGAATTCCATCCAGGACACCAGTTCAAACTCAGGTCCACATCCCACTGAAACACTGGAAGCTTTATTTCCAAAATTCGAAGCTTGGAGTTTTTCTTGAAAAAACCTCTCTTATTAAAGCGAATGCAAAGAAACTAAAATTCCATTTAAAGCCTCCTTTGCACAATTCCAAAATAAGAAGAAGATATGGCATCACTTCACACATTTCACTGTTGCTATCTACCGTGCACCAACACACACTGCTGCAGAAACAATAAATCCTACCCAGCTATTTGACATGGGTGCCCACAGTTCTGTAACGCAACAGAAAGTAATTGGGATGTTTTTTTGAAAGCAACAACCCAGATTCTGCCTCGCAAAATGTGACTTGCAAAGGGCTGGGTTGGGGGAGGGAGAACAAATGTTGTTCTTCTAAGTCTCACAGTCGATTACTTTTTGTTCTTTATTTGAAAATTATGTTGTAGCTCATCACAGAGCAGCACCTTATTGTACTAACCACCGTAGAAATACAGAGCAAGACAAGTGGCTCTGCACAAAGGCGATTGGGTAGCAGATACAAAATGAACAAAGATAAACCAAATAGAAACCAAAGAGATGAAGCACACCCAGCACATCTATTGCTCACCAGGGTGCATCTAAAGAGCTATTTTGTACTGTGATGACACAGTAGATGTGATTGGTTTCACATAAAAGATCAGCATCACCTCTTGGGGTGATGGCCAAACAGATGTGCCAAACGCACGGCTTCATTAGGGAATTGCACTTAATTAACCCAGGAAGTCAAGCCATCGCTTTGTTTTGACTAACTAGCTTCATTATCCTCCAGTCCCCTACAGCCTGGTGATAGTTGGTTTAGATAACAGACTCTACCCGTATTTCAGAACCAAAGTAAGAATGTGTTGTAATCCTTACATTTTTACTCATTTATCTTCCTTTGCCAAGCATAAGCTACTATAAGAATTACTTCTATTAATACATTAACACTTCACAAGTAACTTCTACAAGTGCTGTTTTGAGAAGGCCCTGCAGTAACCCAGAATGCGAAGAACCGAATGCGTACCACCTTGAAAGGACACACATTATATTAGATGGTTGTTACAATTTCCACATTTTGTGCCAAAGTAGCCTAGCAAAAGAATATAGCTCAAAAACAAAACTTGATGAAAATATTTTAAGTTAGGAGATGGACTCCGTTTTGGAGATTTAGCTAGGTTTAACAGAATTTAACAATACTGTCTCATTATCCAGTCTACCAGCAACAAAAAACCCCAGGGTTACCAGAATGTAGGCAAAACAGTCATGATTTAATCTGCACTTAATATTTTTAGAAATGAGACAAGCATTAAAGGTTACAATTATCAAGAGCATAATAAGTAGGAGCTTGTCAGAGGTAGATGACAACCTCTTGCTTACAATTTGAGTGTTTATGTAACTTAGCAAATCACATGTCACTGTCAAATATAGCTTTGCATCCTGATCAATAGTGATAATTTTCTATAGCAGAATGCAAAGTATACCAGTAAAAACAGAGCCTGATGCGATTCTGAATTAAATGTTTCAAAATGAAAAATCTGATCAGGTACATATTCTGTAAGTTTGCTTGAAAGGGGCTATTCAAAATCAGATCAGTTAATTAATGAGATTTTTAGGTTACAAACGCTTGTTGAGCCAGGACAGAAGTTCTGACTTCTAAGTCTTAGGTAAGGATTCAAGATGATGCTTCTTATTTTCCTACTAAGCATTCTTCAAAGAACAACAACAAATAAGTTAAACTAACCAGAATTTTACACAGTTTTTATTTCAAACATTTGTTATGAAGTACTTGAATGGAAAAGGTCTTGACATTTCAAGTTTAAAAACCAATAAAAGTTTAAGGAATGAATTAAGTATCTGTAAACATGTCTGTAATAGCCTTTTTTAAAATTATATAGAATAGTGATTTTAATTAGACATGGCCTTTTAGATTTAGAGAAAGGATACGATTATATTCAAACTAAATAGGTATTTTAATGCATTTGAACATCTTGGAAAGCTTATAGCACAAACTGTTAGCTGGAGTAATCATATCATTAAGCCAAGTTACTGTAGTATCTAATTCTTAATTTACTAAATCTTTTAACTCATTTGCACCAGTAGCTTCAGCACATCCCTAAATTTGGGTGCAGAGAACTGCTGTCAGCAGTTGCCACACGTGCAGGAATCCTGTTGTCACTTCCCATGCAGTCGATTCTTACCGTCCTGGTACCTACGCTCCAGAAATAGTACTACACGCGAGTACAGTGTCTATCAGCGTCCTCCAAAAAAGTGAGAACTCTCAATGACAACTTGTCAGATTTGTTAACATATTCTTCACAGAGCTTCCATACTGAAAATAAAAAGCTTTCTGCCTCGTTCCCAAACAGCTTTCTCAGGCAGTCCCCAGGTATTTTTTTTCCATTTCCCCTTATACTGACATCAAATTCGTGTATTTTGTTTGAGTTCTCATTTCATTTTCAATATGAGAGACCAGGCTTAATGGAAGCTGAATTCACTATATGAATATTGACAGTAATCCTGTATTTGGGTAGCCTAAAGATCTCCCACTGATATAAAACCACACAGAAGAAGCTGTAGTGTCACAGTTGCTTTGCCACTGTGTCTTTGGAACCTGCAAGGAAAAAACACCTTGCTCGCTGGCTAGGGTAAATACTCCTTTCTATTCCTAACTTCTGAAAATAATCCCTTCAGTTCTGTCATTTATTCTCCTGAATCAAAGACCGGTAGCCGGCCAAAATAATCACCAAGAGATGCACCTACACATTACCACAAAAGCAGCAATCCCCACCGTGACAGGCTGAGCACATCACCTCTCCAGAGAAGGGGGAGAGAGGGAAGAAAAATACAGAGATATGACTACCTTAGCACTCTTAGAAAGCAATAACCATGATGCCAATGGTCTTTTCTTTTCATATTGTCAGAGAATTTTACTAACTTTTATCTCAATAAAATTCAGGTCTTCTTCCCTTTCGTATCTCCTTCTATCTACAATATCAATGCATAATGGCTGAAAGGTGTGACAGGGGTTTTTTTAGTAATTTTTTTTTTTTTTAATTCCCATCTCCCTGTTAGAAAACTTGGACAGAGGCTTTAAAAGAAAAGCGCAAACTTTACACTTAAAAGCTCAATAGAAGCACTTTTACAGTTGCAGTTTTAGTTCCTTCCTTTTCTGCAAACTTATTTTATTAAAATCATTAACTGTGTAGCTACATATTGTATTTTTCATAATATCCCCTCCTCATTTAGCATATACAATAAACACCTCATGAGGCAAGAGTCACAGTTTATAGGCATTGTTAAATGTGACAAACTACCCCTGGGTCCAGTTTAAAGGGGTTTATCATCATTATAAATCTGAGGTTATGGGGATTAACATTTATCTGATGTATCATATATTCTACTGACAGAAGGGCAAAATTACGCCACTGATGTAAAAGGCACAGATTTTCAGATGTCGTTTCTTGAAGTTAGGTTATCTTGACCTCTGGCCACGCAGATGAGTGTTTTAATACTCTTATATTTATGTTTCATAATTTGAAACACCAGTATTACCTCTTTGAAACAGCATCAAGATCTCAACCCAGGATGAACAAACTATACGATGTAGACATCACCCGTACAAAACAAGTTTAGTTTGCCTGCTGGCTTTTAAAAGCATGAGGACACAAAGTATGTTCAAGGAAAGAAAATCACTTTCTCTCTCAGAAAATTATTCCCAGCAATCAACTTCAATTCAGACATTTTATCTGAGGTTTGACAGCAGTTGTTTGTTGTATACAAGATAAATTTGGCTCTGCCTCCCCTTGATGAATAGCGCAAATCAAACCATGCTGATCCCCTGCTCATCATTGGAACATGTCTCTCTTATGGACACCCTATTAAAAAAAAAAAACAAAAACAAAAAACACACACACAAAACAAACCAAACCCAAGAACAACGAAAAACCTGGACTCTGCTCAGCAGGAGTGTCAGGGCCAATTGCCAAGATGAACTCTTTTCCATCTCCTGTTAAACCAAAGCGGTTCACTGCACCCTTAGGAGGGAAATCAGAAGACAGCAACAGCCCAAAATCAAATATCTGGACTTACCAGAGATCACAATGTATTGGTACCCTTTTTGCTTCAGATATTAGCTTTGTATTTCACAATGATGAAAAATGTTTTATATAGCATGAAACAGTGCGACTGCTTTAATCCCAGCAGGGTTGGCTCAGCCTTTCATCTTTCTGAGACAGAAAAATTGAGTTTCCTGCACTCTACTGTGTGAGGTTTTTCAGGTAAGACCTTAGGAACTGCAGTTCTACCTTTCCCGTACGGCCAGTGAAGACACTGTGACTCTTTGTAAGAGGAGGAGTTTGCCTTGATATTCCTGAGGATGTCTGAGGCTCTTTTCCCCCCAGTTTTTCAGTGGTCAAGCACGCCAAACAGCTGAAGGACTCTGCCCCATTAGTGTATTTTAGTACTGATGATGCATATATGAACAGCACGTTTTTCAGCTCTGCCTGGCTCTAAACTCAGAGGGCACCATTGTCCTTCTGGCTCTGAATTCCTGGGAAAAGCCCACTTTCACCACGGCCAGGCTTCAGCCGCTCCGTGCGCAGAAACGCCCTCCAACACCTCTGCCCGCGCTGTATTTAGGAGGCCCATGCAACACCCAGAAGCTGACAGCCGAACTGGGTAACCCCGCCAAACACGTCACATTGCTGCTGTTGTAAGCTTAGATATATTTGGATTTTTGATGTCCTGTTTTGTTGGTTTGGGTTTTTTTCTGTAACCTGTCCCCCGTCTTACACTCTTACGTTACAGATAAAGGCACATAAGAGCAAGCCTCCCCAAACAAACAGTACGCATTTCTCTCCTGCACATCTATCCCTTTTAATACTAGAGGCTGCTATTTTTTCTCCTGAATTCAGGTAGTCCAGCTGAGCTGAAGGAGTTGATAAGCAACACACAAAAATCATCTATTTGAGCTTTTAGCCAGTGTTTTGCATTGGGTGCCACAGGCACAACTATTGAGAAGCACAGTTTCTGTGAATCCCCAGGCATGCAGGGGAAGCCCGGACACCAACACAGTCTTCCAGTGAACTGAGCCCACACTTCTGTTGTTTAGTTGAGAAGTGCTGCATCCCTAACTTCTTCCAAACATTAATCCGGAGTAATTTGTGCACCGGGGAAGCGCACAGAGAAAAGGAAGAGCAGAGTCAGAAATATATCTAGGCACATAGAGCCTCCTCCTGAGAAGAACGGGTTTCGTTGGTACCCTTTCATCTTTGTGCATTTATGACAATTATGCACAGTGATAGCCCAACTATATACCAAAGTCTCCGCTCTAGCAAATAAGCAATTCCTTATGTGTCACGTACAGTACGTCCTGCAGTTGTGCCCTGTATAATCCCATTGTGTAAAACTGAAATGCAACACCACTATCTTCTATCTGTACTTTATCAGCTATCTAACAATTGCCAGATGACAACACCGATAACTTCAGGCAACTGCTTCCACACGCACCGCTGCTACTCAAGTCCTGCCTTACGTGAAGTTTGTTGCAGACAGCCTCTGCTATCGCTGTGCATCACCTCCAAATCTCTCCATTAAGGAAGTTTTATTTGTTTTGCACTAGTGAAGCGGCATGAAGCTGTCTGAAGACACCTCTTAGCCATGGCTACAACTGTGGCTGCATCATAAAACAGTTGCTGTAACAATGACAGAACAACGTTAAATGAACTGCAGTAAGGAGATATGGAATAACAATAATAAAAAGAAAGTATACATTTTGAATATTTGGGGTTTTTTTTCCAATCTCTTTATCTCTTTCCATAAATATAAACATGAGAAGATAAATATACCCATATATATTTAAAGTCATAACAAGCTAACACATTGCAGCATCTTGGACTGGATCCAGTATAGCCAGTAACTTTTTAGTCACGTTCTCACCTGATCATGCAAAAAAACTTGGAAGTATAACACAGGAAAAAATTGTAGCACACGTTGAGAATTGATTCCATCCCAACTGTGGAACAGATCAGTGTGAAAATGCGAGGCAGCCTACCACTCAAAAGGGAGCGGCAGCTTAGAGGCAGTTAGAAGTTTCTCTGCATCTATAAAATGCATTTCATCTGTTGTCTTACAATATTGTTACGCAAATACAGAGTAACTCATCTCTGATCTGGCCTTCCTCACGCACATGCTCTTTTCTCAGAATTTTTTCATCTATTTCGACTTTTTAATGTTTCCACACAGAAAGTCTGAACACTGGCTTTTCCATAAAAGCTTATCCCTACTCAAATTAATGATTTAAGCGGGATTTGTGTCTCTAAAGCGCGTATCATTGATAGACTGCATTGAAAATGATTGTTTAATGACCTAATAGGAAGGTTTAATTCACAGTCTCGTTGCCATGAGTATTAGTTATCTGCGTCACTCAATTGCCTAGATAACTAGTTGCAGACCAAACCCCCATCATCCATAGATCTGTAGCTCTTCTTGTGTCTGAGACTTCATTCAGAACACAGGTAAGCACAGGAGCATCAGACTAGTGTGAGACTATTCTCCCCTGCCCAAGATGAAGTGTTTAAGTGCTCTTCAAAGGCCATTGGATTTAAGGTGTTCTCCCTTGTTATTCACTGACAAACCATTAGCAATTTGAGCAGGATTAGAGAACTGCTGCTGCATTTTAAAACTTCGGCATTTTTACAGAATGAGCCAAGATGCTGATTTTCCATAGCAGTCTTTTATATTAAAAATGTGCAACGGGACCTAAGGAATCAAGTCACTTTAGGGCTCAGTCGTTCATGATTGTTATTAGAAATACTTGTGCTCTGAATTCAAGAGAAATTCATAATGCAGTTACTCAGTTACCAGCTATCTGGCAGTCTCTGGGATTAGCTCTTCTTCAGGTAAAAAAAGTGGCTGAAAAGCTCTTTAAAATTCTGATCAAAGACATTAATTTTAGTAATGACTACTATATTTAAACTACAGTTTGCACTACATTTAAAGATGTAGGGTGTGCTGGTTTTGGCTGGGATGGAGTGGTGCTTAGTTGCCAGCTGGGGTTAAACCACAACATGGCATTTGTTTTTCATCCCTTTTAGCCTGTGTTTTGAATTGCGTGTCTCCAAGTCACAACAGGTTTTGCTCTACAGCTCTCATCTAAGGTGAGATTTATTTCCTGCCCAGTCCTCACAATTAGTATCACTTGGAGAATGATGCCTACTCAGAACATTGCAATTCATTCATGGTGAACAGTCATTTGGGAGCTATCCTCATTCCTTCTGTTTGCCAGGTGGAGTTTAAAGTCTTCACTATGACCTTTAAGCAGCTTGTCTCTCCCTGCTGTCACCTCCAAGTACCAATAAAATAAAATAAAATCACAGAATCATAGCATATCTCGAGTTGGAAGGCACCCATAAGGATCATTGAGTCCAACTCCCTGCTCCTCGCAGGACTACCTAACACTAAACCATATGACTAAGAGCATCGTCCAGACGCTCCTTGACATCTGCCAGGCTTGGTGTCGTGACCACTTCCCTGGGGAGCCTGTTCCAGTGACCGACCTCCCTCTCAGTGAAGAACCTTTTCCTAATGTCCAGACTGAACTCCCCCGACACAGCTTCATTCCATTTCCACATGTAAATAAAATAAATGTAAATAAAATAAAATAATTTAAAAAAAAAAGCACTGGAGATAGATCTGCACTGTAAAAGGAAGATTATAGTACACTGATACTTCTCTAATACTTGGGAACTTGCTTCATTCCTCCTTAATCCAATGCTTTTACTTTTTATCCAAAATAACTGCAATTTGGCAACTTTTCACACTTGCTAAAACACGCACCTGAATATTAATATTCTGCCAGAGTTTGCAAATATGTACCCACAGACAAAAAAATTGTTTTTAGGAAAAAAGTAAGTTCCTGAACGACTATTATTGTTTATAGGGTTAGGATGAAATATCAAATGTTGGTACATGCAATCTTTTCTATGCACGTTTTAAATAGTTCAGTGGGGAAAATATTCTCTCAATCTTTCATCACTCAAAAACACTGGATTTCTATGTTACAGCAATGAATCAGTGTACTGGACCAAGTATTCTTTTTTTTCCAGGGTGTTTTTTGGTTTTGGATTGCAAGGGGTCAGGGCCATTTATTTTCCTTATCTCTGAGTAAAGATAGCTTATGATGGGAAAATAATACACAAAAATATGTATCGGACTGATTTAATTTTCAATTACACCTTTCCGTCACTGCAACAGGACTTTGTTATGGGAAAGCAAATGCCATTTCTAATTCTTTCTGTGCCAGATATTTTAATTAAAAACATAGCAGCCATATTAAATACCGAATCCCATTTTACAGAATTTATATCCAAAATGAAGGGTAATTGCCTATGCCACGCAAGATTATCTAGAGAAGAAACCTGACAATTCTTTGATCTTTCCCTCTGGTAGACGTGGCTGAGTGCCCTGGGGATGGTTTGTGGGATCAATAAAGCAGAACACCTAGTCAGGTAGATGTTCACCTGAAGCTCCTTTTTCATTTGTTTGGCATTTCTGAACAGAATGGTGAAAAGAAACTGGTGCTGCTGCAAGCTGCAAGTTAGGCTTAAAAAAAAAAAAAAAAAAGCTCAGTGAGAATGCTATTAAGGCAAGGTGACAGAAATGAAAAGAGCATTCTGAATGTGACTAAACATTTAAATAAACATAATCTAAATATAAAATGCATTTCTGACTTCCAAAAACCCAAGGTCCTCTATCACTAGAAGAGTGAAGGGCCATACCAGTTACATTCTGCTCTACAACTTCACTTTTTCTGTTGTACCAGCAGCATGGGATTAAATGCTGCATTAAGCATATTTTAGATCCTTGCACATTTACATGCCAGAACATCTGTCTTAAAACATCTGTCTTAAACATAAACAGCATAGTTATGAAAGGAGAAGGGCAGGAGATGACCAAGGAATACATTTATGCTGCTCTCTGTAGAGTCATATCACTCAGGTTCGCTTTAATATTAATAGGCTCTGCCTCCTGAATTCCTGAAGTCTCTCAGTAGTAGCACACTGGGTATTCGTTGTTACAGAACTTTTTGGCCAATACATTTAATTTTTAAAAGAAGTTTTGCCTGTACGATCTACAGACATCTAAAACATACATCAGCTGTTTTGAAGAAGCTACTACGATATCTTTCAATCAGGAAATAGATATCCCTGAGGCAGTTTTACTGGATTGATTCACATATTAAACTATTTCCACCATGCTGTGCTCATTCAATATACTGAGAGATAAGTACCTACATAACAGGCACTAGATAATACCTTCTTCTTGCCTCTGTCCTGTTATGGTCTTTGCCTACTTATAGAATAGAAAGTGATTTCCAGAAGTATAATAATCTCCATGTTAGGATATTTCAGCAATTTCGAAAATATTATTTTTAATTCACAAATTCTATGCAGGTACTATCACCAGTGCTACAAGGTTTGAAATGTGAGACATCTGTAAGGGTAGAGTTCATATCAGGAGGCAATGCAATGCTGGCTCCATCTTTGGAACCAATGAAGTAGAAATGAGTTCACGTTCTCTTATATCTTGTTAAGCAAATCATGTTAGCAATTTACCACAGTCAGCATGTGTGGCAAACCCATAAGTCACATCTATGTATCTTCAAAACATCAGAAGCGTAACCTAAACATCATCTACTGTCCTACTATATCAGGTGCAGGCAGCAACACAAGCTCTACCTGCAGCATGGAGTAAACCAGTAAATAGCTCACTTAATGCAAATGTAGGCACAGGGTTGTTCTTACTCTACCGGCACAGGACTCTAATCCAATCATCATTACTCTTTAATTATTTCCTAAAAGTCATTCAGCAAGATGAAGAGAAGTCAGGAGTAGGATCCAATCCAGAGGACCCGACTGACATTTTTTGAGCCATTTCTTCAGGAATCATTGACCTACCCATGGTAGTAAACTTACCTTTTTATGCCAGGATCCCTCCTCTTGGGAAGGGAGGAGAAAAGGAGTATATCCTAAGCTTAAACTGAGCTATTTTTCCATGTTATTGAAAAGTGTTTCCACCTATTCAAGCTCAGTAAAGCAACATAAGATACAGAGATTTTGTGTTGGGCAGCTAAGGTTCTTATGAAAAAATAAAAAAAGGTTCTGAGTACAGCTTAAACTTCTTTGGTTTCTGAGAATAAATAACATACATCTATAAACTAACTAAATATTTTCAGAAAAAAAACCCCAAACCTATAGATAATAGTTCAGTGAAGAACTCCAGAAATTAAAAACCATCATTAAAAAAGTTGTAGACAACATTTCTCAGTACTTATAAGAGAGCCTAATCAATCAAGAGGACATGGGATATCTTTCCCCTAAGAACATCTGGAATAGAAGGTGATCTGCCTGGTCATCTGCTAATCAATTCCCATTTCTGACAGGAATATCTCCTTTCATTAATGCTGCCACAAATATGGACTTGAGTAAATATCTCAAAGTCAAGGGAGGGTTTCTCCGAGACATAGAGTCACGCCCTAAAATAGTAACAATTTAATATTATAAAATAAACATTTTCTTAGGACAATGCTAATAAAACAGCCATTTTTAGAAGTATTTTATGTGACAATACTAAGTTCTTTGAAATTATTCCTACAAAACATATTTCCTTGTAGATAAACTATCACATTTTCTTCATGTTGATGACTCAATTCAGTATTGATGTTCAGCAAAGGTCAAAGGGAATTTGTTGATCATTTACCTCAGACAACATATAATTAAACGATAAAGGTTGTACTGTGTAACTGTGAAATTACAGAGACTGCAATTCTGAATTATATTAAAAAGGACAAAGCTCCAAATATTTAAAGTATCAAACACACGTGTTGTTTACCACTCTGAATCTCTGCCCAACAGGCTATAACATTTGGCAAAGACATACCTCCAAAATTTGGCAGTGAACTGTGCTGACAAAAGAAAAGCACGTGCTTCCTTTTTCAGAAAAATGCATTATTAGTACTTTGCTAAATCTTTTAATATACACTGAAAAGTAAGGTAGTATTCAAAAGAAGTCTTTTCCTCTCTAACCAGACTGTTAGTCTTTACTGTTATTTCCTGGCATCCTGCTTTTGTGCACATTCCAAATGTCATCTATTATTGATAATATTCTCTGAACAGCTGCATTGATGTGCAAGCTGCAAAAAGTAATCTGCCTCAAAGTACTGGGGCCATTTACTGTATTTAAATGTCAAAAATTTTTTCTATAATTCTTGATTAACTTCACATTTTGTTCCATATTGTTTCTGCAACAAAACAAGTTTCAGCCTACTTGATACCAAAACTTCCTCTGTTTTCATAAATTAGGTCATAATCCATTCAGAACCTCAGCCATGAGCCCAGCTATTTGCGACACTTAGCACGTTGAATTAGCATTCCTAAACCAGCACCTTGCCTTTCTTTGCCATACTTTCACCTTCCCAAAGCAGAGGAGAAATGGCAGAATATATTCTGATCTATTTTAATTATCCTTTGATCATCTTTGACAAGTCTTGATAAGGCCAAAACCCTTAATCTTTCAGGGAAATTTCCAAAATAAAGATACAATGTTTCAGCCAGTCTACTAGACTAGCTTTACTTTGGTGACATGTCAAGTGTAAATGTACAGGTTGCATTTTGTAAATAGTAATGTGTGTAGTTACACTGCAAACGGTGTAATAAAGACAAACGATGAATTAGAAGAAAGAACAAGCTTGTGATATCAATGATAAACTGTATGCGTTCAACTCCATACACACACAGAAGGAGAGGCTAGATAGCAAAAGCTTTGCCTACCTTAACCTCACAGACCATGTGTTAGTCATCTGACAGATGTAAAGACCTGTACAGTCAAAACGTGTCAAGACAAAACGTGTTTTTAAATAAAAAGCAAACATAGCCATGAATAATCTGAAGTTGAATCTGCAATCTTGCAATTACATGGTTGTGTTGTACAGGTCATATAAATCACACGTTGTTTCCAAGCTATAATTTCAACACGGCGGACTCAGACATTTCGGATGGAAGCCACCACTTAGTCAAATGGACTGCTGAATGTTCCCAGATGGCTTATCTACCAATGATGGCCCATATATGCAGCTGGTCATGGTGGCCATGAAAAGGAGTCTAGATTTACCCCTGAGACTACTGGGGCTTTTCCCCCTTGCTTCAGATATCCAAGTGAAAGCCATTTGAAGGCATGGCAAGGCCTAATAACAGAGAACAGAACATGCATGTCAATGGACATTGTAGGATTTACTGAGTGTTCACCTCCTGACAACAGCCAGTATCTGTAAAGTAGGACTAAGGAATTATTCCTTCTACATCAGGTAGCAATGAAAAGACCTTGCTTTCAAGGCCTGACTTTGAAAGCTATGTTAGCAAAGTATTGAAAACCTTCTCTGAATAAGTTTGAAAGGAACTGCATGATTTTACATCTGTCCTTGAATGGCATCACAATTTAAAATATTTAGCACACAAAGCACACTTAGGTAAACAATACTGACAGTAAAACAATGCTATGCTCTCACCTTCTGCGCTAGAGACTGCTCTGTCTTTTAAGCACAGGAGCGTGGTTTGCAGATGGAAACTTTCTGTAAGTCTGTTTTTCCTTACTTTAATCATTGCAAAAAAATCAGTATCAACTGTTGATACGTTATCACTCAAAACTATATTTAACTCAATAGTTTGATAAATGGTATTTACAAAATCTGTTTGGCTGTTTCTGTAGCTTAAGTGCAGTCTATGTACATTGGCAAGGTATTTTTAGGACTGGAAACATGCTTTATGAGAAACAGAGACTTGCCATTTTCTAGATTTACGATCTTTGTTATTTTGCTGGATAGAATATAGGCATATTAATCATAACAGCAATTACTTTTATATTGATTCAACTAAACCTTCACAGGACCTTTATGCTAAAAATAGACCCCCAAAAAATCTGTGGAGTAAGAAAGAGATAGCTCTTCACTTCTCCCATCTCAACATCAAAGACACTAAAATATTCAGAGGACCACGAACGTGCATACGGAATGTTTATGTTCCTGCTTGAGATTATCATGATGCAAAATATTTTGCTGAATGTGGTAACTGATGCATAAAATTACATCAGAATTGATGCCTAGTTGCACTTTCTCCGGATTGGATTCAGAATTAAGATGGGAAAACACTACATGCTGATGGATTGGAAAAATTGAAGAAAGTTTATGCATCTAGAGAACCATCACGAATGCTTTAAAAACCTCATCTGGTTGGGACTAAAACGTTGCACATCCCAGAAGAAAAAGAGGAAGGCAAATCTATCCTAAGAAAGACCAGGAAAACCAGAAAAGAACCAGGAAAACCTGAAGAGACTCAGCCAGAGAGTCTATCCTTTGAGGACGGCATCAGTATGTGCAACGTCAGTCATGAGTTGAGCACATCCCCTGCCCCCAGGCAGCAGTTAGCGGTGCTGGCTAACCACATCAAGTACACGCTGACACGGTAAGTGATGACAAAGCCATGTATAAAACAAAACAAAACTGTAAGACCAAAAGGAGGGGAGGGGAAGTAACTAATTTGTCTGTCTGGTGATTTAAGATGACCACGCACCAGTCCATCATTCCTGTGTAGAGCCTTGAATTAACACACACTGAAATTTTCATGCAGCTGCATGAAATTTATGGCTCAGCCCGAGATTTCAACTCTGGGAGCTGGCAAATGCAGCTATAACCCTGGAGAACGTTGTAGCATTCCCCCAACCATCAAAGGCTTCACAATCCTAAAGGGGTCTGCTACCTGAATATAGGACCAGGAAAGGCAGCAAAGCAAAATAAATGCTAAATACACATTATTTATCCCTACAATACATCAAGAAAACCCATGCGCACACACAGAAGCAAAAGATATGAATGATACCTCCTCTACAAAGGCAGGGAGAGGTAAATTAGGTAGAACAGCCCAGTACTGTTTACTGCTCCTATAAGAGGAAAAGGCTTCCACGGAAAGCAAAAGGCCAAGAGTGTCACCTACGGGCTCATTCGGTGCAGATTCTGGACTGACATCAAAACAGCGAAACAAGCTAATAAGAGTCAAGGAAAAAAAAAAGCACAAAAACAGTGCAAGAGATCCGTATTTGCTTCAATATGAATCCAAATAGCTGCTGTAAAGTCAGGTAGCTTAACTGAAATTACTTAACTGAATTACACTGGTTTAATGCTAAACAAGTGTCAGACAACAGGTCTTATTGGGGTTTGTTTTTTAAACATTGTATAAAATCCAAGTTGCAAAGAAGTCACACACAAAAAGCTGTAACCACACAGGTAAGTTACTTTAAATACATAAATGCTTGTTCATCTTCTCTCTCTCTGATCTCTAGTCCTTCAATCCACAGTATTAAAACCTCGTATGACTAACACGGTGCTTCTGGGCAGGTCTCAGCCTCGCCAGCATTCAGCAGTTCAGCATCTCACCTTTACCTCACAGACTCACAAAATGAGAGCTGTCGTGTCGCGTCTCGCTGAGATTGTGGAAGATCTAAGCTTGGCTTCTTTCTTCATGAGTGCAGATCCAATACCCACATAGCCATCTTTTCAAAGGAGTGCTCTAATCCCGGAATTTTTGGTATTTCAAGGTCATGGAAGGAAAAGTATAGACATTTTAATCCCCTCTATAAAAGTTTTTCTGCTCTGCACAAAATACATAAACATTCTGGACACTTATTCCTAAGAGAGTACCCATAAAAATCTGTGCAGGATTAATTTTTCGTTTTTTTTTTTTTAAATTTTTTTTTTTTATTCAGCCGTACTTTAAATACTATTAGATTTTTCCTTTTTATTTTAGTTAAGTGTTAGTAGGTTTGGACAAGAAAGCAAATTTGACAGTCAGCAGATTTCACATTAGTACTTGTCTTGGAAAAGAAAGGATGTAAAAATGTAATTTACCCAATCCGATGATATCAAATAGAATATTGGTCTGTCAGCCATAGGCAGGCAATCTAAGTAATGCATCTGCCCAGCAAATTTAATAACTTTTATGCTCATATACTTTCCAGAACTATCTTGGAGATCTGGCTCTAGGTCATAGAAGGTGTACTTCTCATGAATGCTTCTTAAAGCTACAGCTGACTATGCATACTATTTAAAAGTGGTAATGTTTTTATCTGCAAAATATATTTCTGAATGCAGTTGGATTTTCAGAGGAGCAATCTTTTAATGAACTTCTGGGTCAACAGCTGCGTGTCTTGGAATCCATAATTACGTCTCAAAACCCAAATCCCACATCGATGGTAAAGCTGTGCCATTCCAAATTCCCACAAGTTCAGGATTTAAATTCATAAATTCGCAGACTCGTATTTCTGGCAAATATGAGTAACTATGCTTTGAAATACTAATAGCCAAGACATGATATAATCATGGTGTAGAGATTAAATCTGCCAAGCCAGGCAGGTATGTGGTCCTATTCCCAGTTATTATATTTAACAAAACTGATAACATCTCATTTTACTTTGTTTAAGAAGAATTGGTCCTACTGATTGTTCTTTGGAACAATTGATTAACCAGAGCAATAAGGTATTTGGCAAGTAAGGAAAGGGGAAAAATAAAGCACAGAACAATCAGCATCTTGATTAGGGGCTCGTGAAGAGGAATAGCCAACTGAGCTATCGTCACCCACGCTGCAGCAAAGGCATCCGTCTCAGAGATGATGCTGATACCACGGCTTAACCAGGTAAGAGAATCAGCAAACACTTGTGTACTTTAGAGGGATCCTGATGCAAAGCTCAACAGATGAAACTGAATCAGTCTAACTGTCCAAACACTTCACAAACTTCTGTTGGGACTTTAAGACGGCTGAATCACCTCTGCTGAGGCCTGAAAGTAGAAGAGTTATACAGCTGCAGATTTGATTAGCGGTTTATTAAAATGAGCAGGTACAAACACTGTTTTTACACTGATATTTGTAAAATAAGAAGCCCCGTTCCTGAGATCATTTAAAAAAAAAAAAAAAAACACAAACAAAAACAAAGAAAGACAGCAGAAGCTAAACATTTACTTTACGGATCACAAAATGCATTCATGTGCTTAAAAAAATTTCCTTAAGATTTCTACAAAACAAAAAGTCTGCAGGCCCTATAAAAGACACACATTTCTCACTCTAAGCCACCTACCAAACAGCAATAGACTCTTTCTTTTAAGCAAATGATCTTGAATTGTCTCCATAAATACATAGTTCTGCTTATAAGCTTGCAAAGACTAACAGTACCTCACATTACAGCATTGAGTGTCCTGTCTGGCTCTTCCACTCACCTCTACAAGCAAGAGAGTTACAGCACGAAAAACATAGAATACTATTTTAAACTCAACCTTAATTGAATGGAAGAAAGTAGTATCCCTTGGGCTGTACGAAAAGTATATGTAATCAAACGTTAAAAGAAATCTGAATTAGATCTAGAAATATACACTCTAAAGCATCACTAACAATAGAAGAAAAACCCCAAAGGTTAGGGCAAAGTTACGTTTTAGTTTCCTTCCTTTTAACACTTGCAGGACTACTTCTAGTTATATTAGAAAGACCAGAAAGACTAAAGGAAAATCAAATGGTTTAATGATTAAAAGTAATTAACTTAAAATTACTGATTTCTGCATCATTCATTGAGCTTAAACCACCATAACAATTGGGTATTATTTTACAACGATTTTAAAGCACGCGCAGCAACCATGCAATCTGTAGTACACAAAGTGCTACCCGACTGATTGGTTTCTGTGCTGTACTCGCTCTGTGCAGAGGATGTAAGTCGTAGTAAGCAATGCAGTGCAAATAAGATTACTATGAACCGCACATACACACTTGCCTGTTTCAAAAGTAAATAAGTTGGGGCTTTTCCCAAATGGTAAAAACAAGAGTTGGCAACAGTCACTGGGAATCTGCACCAATTAAGAGAAAAATATTTACAATGTGTTTTCCATGTAAGCAAGCATTTTGGTGAAATGCAATGGCATAATACTGCTTTTAATTTAGCTGTGCATATTTTAGCACTCAAACTAGATCTGCTTTTGCTTGTTGCAACAATAGAAAGTTCAAGAAATTTTATTTTTTCTCCTTTGCAGCCACAGAAAAACAGTCACCTTCTGACCCAGAAAAGGATACAATTAACTATAACCATATGAGCCAATTCAGTGAGCCAATTCTTGTGTGTTGTTGAAATGATGGTTAAAGGAGCAGCATGAAGCTTAAAAAAAAAAAAAAAAAAAAAATCAGATTCTGTAGAGTATACCAAGGAGGCATACTATATAGGTAGGGGGTCTTTGCAGTAATTCATGAAGAGTACTGAATCGCTGCATCCTTGTATCTGTCTCAGCAGTTCTGGGTTTGACTGGTTCTTTGTATGTCATATTTACATTTTTGCTAAAAATAACGTGCCCTTCACAATGAACTTCCATACCACTTTTTATCTTCGTGTAAAATTAAAATAAGATGACAGCATTGTGAAAAAGAACAAAAAAATGGATTTCATAAAAAGAATTAATTGCTACTCCATCAGGCATCTTAGTGAATCCCCATCCTGATTCAACATGACAGACGTCACTATTGGACGAAAGCATTGGTAAATAACAGGTTACACCTTTCACCCAAAACTAATCAGCATCCATTGAACAGCTACAGGATATGAATTTCACGCCTGGGTGCTAATACTTCCTTGATCTAGTTAGGTCCATTTTTTGGCAATTGAAGGAGGAGATCCTAAGTCGCAGGTTTCAGATCTTCACTTCTTTTCTCCTAAGACTTAGAGTTCATCAGCATAAAATCTGCAGTTTAAATGCTAAGTGCCTAGCATCGGCCAAACCAAATACACTAAAGCTCATGGTTGTAACACTCAAATGCACAGCAAGAAAAGATTTTTTAAAAGCACCAATTATGCTAGTGGGAATTCAGGGAGGAAAAAAAAAAAGTCCATTAAATTTAATCTGCCTACAGACTCTATGCAGCAGAAAAAATGAGAAATTTACAGCATAGCAAGCATTTGATTTAATACAGACAATACTTGGGAATTACCTCAGACACTTAATGGGGTTCATCTGGCCTCTGTGACTACTGAAACGATGCAGCAGAGTACAAGCAGAGAGGCTGACCGACCATCCATCTCTTCCTACTCGTTCATTTAGGCCAAGCTGAAGCCACAGCTAGCCATCAGACAAGGCATCCGCACGTCTCCTGGGAATTTTGTTTTACACAACTCTTTTACTATCTTTAATATCCAACAGTTTTTGCTGTCCATGTACATCAGTTTAAATGGAAAGCAGTTTCTTATCCGAAATTGACAAATTGGAAATTAAGAAAAGATAATCCTACCATCTGCATTCACCCCAACAGGAAAACATCCCTGTTTTTATCACAATTTTTTCTACCATCTTGCTTGTTACAAAATACAGCCTTTAAAACACAAGTAAACAGCCAAAAAGAACACATATTCACATATCCAAACTGAAGGAAGTTGTTAATGGCTATTCTATTTCTTAAGAAGATGCTTCATTTTTTGGCTTTTTATTGCATCGGGGGATTCTTCTACATAGGAAAAACTCCCCAAATCCCTTTTCATGCCTCCCAGTGGCACAGCACCCAACGCCACACAGCTGAAGCGTACCATGCCCACCATTGCACAGCACATCCCCCAGTCTTCCACTGAAAGGTTATTTTACTGTGCAAGTAGAACTCTGTCCCAGTAACCTGTTTCTCAATATGGGCTCTGGCATAAAATCCTTCATGTTTAAAGGTACTTGTTCTTGCAGAATACCAGCCATCCATTATCAAAATTAAGGATGGCAGGCGAATACCATTTTAATAAAGACTAAAGAGCGATGCACTTCCATAGATTAGTACTTGAGACAATCACTGAGTCTAATTTTGAAAATGTGGATTTTCTAGCTCAGTGCTATCCTCAAGTACTTTAAATTTAAGATCAAATTATCTCCTTCAGTAAATGAGCAACCTCCACTGAAATCAGCTGAAAAATAATCTTACATAAGAACCAAAAAATCTGTCACAAACAGAATAATTTAAGAGTGACATGGAAAGATGTGAAGTTCTGATACAAGAAATAAGATCAGCAAATCAATACTAGAAAGAGAAAAGTTTCCTGGGCACATGCAGAGAAACTGAGCCATTACAGTTTTCAGTGAACCAACTGCTGGCATTTTGGTACCTTTACGCTATTTTTTAATATCACATTAGGTTCTTGTACGCACATCTCCTGGTTTTGGCTGAAAAGAGTTAATTTTCTTCATAGTAGCTAGTATGAGGCTATATTTTGGATTTCTGCTGAAAACAGTGTTGATAACTCAGGGATGTTTTCGTTACTGCTGAGCAGGGCTTACACAGAGTCAAGGCCTTTTCTGCTCCTCACCCCACCCCACCAGCGAGGAGGCTGGGGGGGCACAAGAAGCTGGGAGGGGACACAGCCGGGACAGCTGACCCTAACTGACCAAAGGGATATCCCATACCATATGGCGTCATGCTCAGCATATAAAGCTGGGGGAAGAAGAAGGAAGTGGAGGACATTCGGAGTGGTGGCGTTTGTCTTCCCAAGTCACCGTTACGCGTGATGGAGCCTGCTGTCCTGGGGATGGCTGAACACCTGCCTGCCCATGGGAAGGAGTGAATGAATCCCTTGTTTTGCTTTGCTTGTGTGCATGCTTTTGCTTTACCTATTAAACTATCTTTATCTCAACCCACTTTTTTTCACTTTTTCTCCTGATTCTCTCCCCCAGCCCACCGTGGGGGGAGTGAGCGAGCAGCTGTGTAGGGCTTAGTTGCCGGCTGGGGTTAAACTGTGACACCTCCTAAGACTGCTGAATTTTTTTGCAGGGACAAAAATGTCTGCATTCAAAAATATTCTAGAGTTTCTAGGCTGAAAATTTTCTAGGCTGAAAATATTCTAGGCTGAAATAGATGCCAAGTGGATGAGAATCAATTCTTTTTGTTGTCAAGAAAAAACAGTTTCATTTGATTCTACTTCTTTTAGAACAACACGGTGGGGTCACATTACAGCCGAACGGCTTGTACATACACCTTAGCTCAGGTAGTAACATGACCAACAACTTAGGAATTTTATGTGAGGCTTTTTTCTAGAAGAATTCTAACAAGAATTTCAATTAAGTATTTTATTATTGTTATCTTTTGAGCCTCTTTGAATGTCCATACATAATTGGAATTATCATTCCAAATATTGTATTTAGTTTGATCAAATTAAGACTAGAGGATAATGAGTCTCAGAAGAGGACTGTAATCTTTATATAGTCACAGGCTATCAACCCTCAGTTGAAAAATATAAAGTTGACATTTTCCAGCTACACTTCATTTTGATTAAGATTAAAAACTAGAAAACAGCAGTCCAGTTTAATTTAAACCTATGAATAGCAAAAAATATTTTTAATAATCACTTTCTGCTCCCACTGAACTTAGCAAATAAACATCTGTATTCAACAGTATGATCCTAAAGAAAATGCAAACACTCCAAGCCTTCTCCCTTGAAATCAATGGAAGTTTTGTATGGTGTACCATAATATGATCAATTTGGGGTTCGCCAGTCTTTTTTGTCTAAATTCTTATTGACTTTCATCAACAAGAGCCATGTCCCTGCCAACTAATCTAGTAGTCTGAGCTTCATAGCCTCTGGAGAGCTCTCAGCCCAGGACAGGAGCATCCCAGGTGCAATATAACTTTATCAAGCAACTTTTTAAATTAATAAGCCAAGTGCATTTTCATGTCACATATACCTTTATAAATCCTTATGCTATTAAGTACTGTGTGGTGTTTTCAGAGGCAAAGAATACTCTGATACTGAATTTAGATGACTCAGAGCTCCTCAAGGGTGATACCTCTTTTTTTGATCCTAAGCGACAAACATCAATAATTGATAGCATTATTTGTAATGATGAAATCAGCAGCTCGCCTTCTCTTTGTTTATGAACCACGGAAATTTGATTATTAAATGCTCTTTTATTATTTCATCTAAGGATAAAAATCAATAGTGTCTACTCAAGATTTTGAAGTATCGATTTATATTCTTTTTTTTTTTAACCACATATACCATTGTTACTTCCTTTGAAGTGGTCCTTCCACTAGGTAATTTTAACATCTTGGTACAAAAGCAAACTTTTCTACTTGTCTGTGTAACATGAATAAATTAGATCAGTACTTTCCTTTTCCTGTTTGGCAAAATTTACACTAGCTTCAGAGAAAGTTTTACATTAATTATAAAATTTCATCTATGCTTGAAGTTCTCTGGAGCTTGGCTCTGAGCCACCTTGCCCTTGAGATCTGTAATGCTGATTTAGGCAACACTAAGATTCACAAACTCTCTTTACAAGTTCAAAGATCAAAGATTTTAATTAGGTTTCATGCTGCCCCTGTTGCCTGGTGAAGCTGCAACGGATGTCACACAGAGTTGTGCGTGCAAAGGACAGAATACAGCTCTTTTAAACTTCACTTTTCAAGATAATCTTCATACTTCGTGTTTTGCTGCCTTTTTTGAAGTAAGATGTAGTGAAGGAACCACTAGGACTTTCTATTCTTAACCCTTAGTTTCAAACATACTGGTCATACTTGCATAAAAATAAAATGAAACGGATCATCAGAGAACTCTAACACCTGCCTTATCCCAAAGGCCTATATAATCTGATCTTTGAAATGTTATAGAAGTTTGCCTTACCCACTACCACATCACGTAGCATCGGTATCCAGGAGCACTAATTAACAGTAGCAATTTCCTATGAAAGGAAGTGAAGGTACATATTGGAAATTACCCCTTCTTTTCTTCACGGATGATATTTTGCTACAAATGACAATCGAAAAAGACTAAGGTCCAGGGATAAAAAGCCTGTTACACAGATTTGAGACTAGATGAGTAAGAAAAATAAAGAATTCAGACCCATTTTGGAACTTTGGACTTAATGAAGGAGGATGCCAGAAATAAGAATGTAATAAACTGTCCCGAGCAGCACAGGAAAACTGAGTAAAGACATCAGAATAACTTCAGCAAGATTACAAAAGAACACTGCTATGATTTTCAACATTGCGGTTAATTGAAAAGATGACAGAATATTGGGCAAAATCCAAGCAGACAGTTTTCTAAACATTGTGGCTAAGTATAGGGTGAAAAGAGAGCCCTAATAGGTATACATTTCATTTTTATTCTTCTCATTCATTAAGGATACATTTTACCTAAACGTTCTTATTCTAACATCTCCTTCACTTTCTAGTAGTTCATGACTATAAATCTGATTCTTTAAACCCTGGCTCTAGATTTCAAGAATGAATGAAGAATCCAAAAGTATGGCGGTCTCTATGAGAGAGGGGTCCAGACATAGCAGATACATCATATTCCTTTAATTGATGCTCTGATTCTGATTATCACTCAACAGCAATGGAGAAAATGTGCCCTACGCTCCTGGGTCTACAAGATCAGGAAAACAAAACTTTCAAATACAAAAGCTTATTCTAACATTCACTGCAGTTGCTACTGTGTCACTATAAATATACCTTGCTGACAATCTTGATGCAGTAGGATTTGTTTTCCATATGATCTCATTTACTGTCCTCTAAGAGCCGTTTTCAACTGATTAAACTGCGTTTCCACCTTTTCCTTATCATTTTCAGTGAAAAAAACTCATAGAACAATTTTAAGCAAATTATTTTTTGAAATAGGACTTTTTTTACTTCAAAACAAGGTGTAATCAATCAAGAAACAACACTGAATTCAAAGCCCTTTAGCGGAATGATATCTGAAGCTCCTCCTGTACTCTTCCTGCTCATTCATCTTTCCCTGGGCAGTGCCCCTGCCTCTGACACTTGTAAATGTTTTCTTCTGAATTGTAGAACCAATGCAGTACCCAAAGAGGGAACAGGACTTTACCCAATTTTCTTCTCAGGAGAACAGGCTTTCATACTTAGAAAAAAAATCTAGTTTTATCTGCAGAGCATTGAGAGTGAAGAACTACAACGTCCTCCTTTATAGAATAGTATCACCTTACAGTCTCAAAGTCTTAAAATTTCATTTCTGCTTCACTAAGGGAGGTTTCTTTTTTTTTCCCCCGCCATAATTCAATGCAATTCGATTGAATTCACCCTGCAGGGCATGAAATTCCCAATGGATCAGGTGAGACTTTAAACTGCTGTGACTATACCTTTTATTAGTGCAGCTAAGCACAGAGACATTGGAGAAAATTCTTGTTTAGGATGATTTACTTGACACTAAAGCTATAACCACAATTTATACACAAATAGAGCAAAAGTATTGTTTACAAGGTAGTTATTTAAAACTGTGCTTCTTAGCAAAAAGAACACATATTACTGAGAGCTACAGTCAAATTCATTTTCCACTCCTGGTTTACTTTGTATTGCCTGTACTACTATACATCTTTTACGTAATTCATGTTTTTCAAAGTTCTGCCACAGCCTAAACAGCAAAGAAATACGTTGCCTGATATAAACCACTGGGTCAACTTTATAAATACATGGGATTGTTGTAAATCTGTAGAGATAGTAACATACCTTAATGTAGGTATACACAGAGATATTGTAATGCGCCTTGCCCAAAGATAATATGACATGCTAGACAGTCATTTCTTATCTATCAAATGTAATTAAATGGTTTAAATAAGAGCAAACTTTTTTTTTTATACACACTTCTAAGTCTAATGTGAGGAAACTATAGCGTCTATGTCACAAAGTTGAATAACATTTCACTACCTTTCAGTAGAGAATATACACCATTTATTAACGTTTAGGGAAAATTCCCGACTCATTTATCTCAAGGAAATCGCATATAAGTATACATCAGCTAGGACACTTACCTTTAACTGATGATGGCTTTTATAGGTGTACCAGTAGGAAATGAATAACAAACTAACAAAATGTACAACACACATCAATGCAGAACAGACATTCATTTAAGAAATTAATTCATCATGTATATTCATATTCAGAGTTGCACCCAAAATGATCGGTTCTGAATGCCAAATAGCAATTGTTAAGACCCATGATTTTTCTGATATAAACCAGGGTTAACACAGCATCCTGCTTTAGCTTCATTTTCAGAGCAGTTTTGGCATCATTTTCCACAATTGATATATGACTGACATAGTAGAAGTGAGCTGCTCCCTTGTACAGGCCACCTCCAAAAGGGAAAATTTTCAAAGTATTTTATACATATTCTATTTTAGTCTACATTTTTGCCACGCTTCTTAGCTCCCCAGTGCTTCTGAATTTCCCAACCTTTTGGTTTCTTTGAGAAACTTCTCAAAACAAGAGCTTATCTCAATCCTTATGTCAATCCTGTATTAGACTATATTAACACAATCCACACGACATTACAGCTGGAAGTCTGACAGATTTTTTCTGGTATTGCAGGAAGCACTTAGAGACCTCTAAAAAAGACAGGCTTTTTAGACACATAATCCCTATGCGTTGCATCTGGCACTTTTTTCCCTCCACACCAGGGGCTATTTTTGTTGTTAACAGTTTTTTTCCAAAGCCTTGAATAGCCTGAAAATTGCCTTTCTGTACAATGTCCTCTCCTCATACGCTACATCACAGCTGCTGCATTCAGTTGGAAGGCTGTTGTTGTCTATTCCTATCTCTGAATTGCAAAGTTGAATGGCAGTAGGGCACGCGCTGAAAGAACAGAACTAAATAGGGAATTATTTTTAGTGTTGTGGAAGAGCCTGAGATAGCAAAATCCACAATTTGCCAATACAAACTGAGGGCGAATGTGATATTTGAAAGGACAAAAGTAGCTATGACAGGAATTCCATTTTCATTATCTGTCTCTATATATCTGTATGCAGATAGCACTTTTTAAAAATACATATAAAATGCTGCCAATTATTTAAATATATAGCATATCCAATCTTACAAACAAGATTTTTAAAAGCATACTGTATATTCAGTGATTGGAGGCAGGACCTAGATAACATAATGTTTCCTCAAAATCATACCATTTAATTCAGTCAAATCTTTGTCAAAATATGAAGTCCTTATTGAAAGCCTCAAAAACAATTACTGAAATTGCAGAAAAACTTATATTAGTGGACTTACTTTTAAGGAAATGGCAAACATAGTATAGAAGTTTAATAGAAAGCCATTAGGTAGGTATAGCTATTGGTTCCTTTTCCACGCAGTAGCTGATGCACAGAAGGACTAAGCAATGCTCTCAAATCAAATTTCTCTCAAGGCAAGTTTTATTTGACTGAGCCAAGAACAGAATGCTGGAGCTTCTGATTTCCAGGGCATGCTAGGACCATATTGTTTCTTTAACCACAAGTACTATTCTGTGCTTCCTCCTAAAATAAGTGCAAAATAAACAGTGCCCACAACCTTTTCCTACAGCTCTTGCAACATCTAGCAAGTTGACAACATAAAAAAATGGAAATATCTCAGGTAATTTGATTAAATGAAAAAACAAACAAAAAGCACATCACTTGTGCAGACTTTTCCAGTATTTATCTACGTGAATGTGTTTTGATATGGTAGTAATAAAATAATTGCAGATACATCACCTTTTTCCCGCTTTTTTTTTTTTAGCCACATACCATTGCTGCTTTTAAATATTTAGGTTCACAAAACCCTTGTATCTTGGAGAGGGGGGCATTTGGGTGGGTGCGGGGGGTGGGGAGGAAACAGGCATTTATCACTTCTCATGCAATTTTGAAAACCTAGAAGACCAAATCTTTATTGCATTTTTTCTAGACCTCATTTCCTCTTTGCTGCATATGATACGAAGTCTCCTCCCTTTAGTTATGTCTTTGTTATTATACTCCTCCTGAAAGATTTAATCCTTTTATTCCCACATCAAGTTTGAAACATCTGTAGAAAGTACTGGAAGGTTCCGTAGTTCCATTTAGAGCATCTAGACATTAATTCGCTAATTCCCTAGAGAAGAATGTGACTTTTTTCTTCTCCTCAGTAAAACTTTCCCCCCCACCTTTTTAATTTTATGACCTAAAAGAGATGAGTAATACAAATCAGTCAGATCTTCTTGAATAACTCCAGAACATTTGAATGATAGTTAAACCCTATGTAATTTGGACATATGGAGGAGGAAGGAGAAGCAGGTGAGCTAGACTAGAACACACATCAGGTGTGAATTTAGCGCCAGACATCTGCAATGTGACTGAAAGAAGCTACACAGAGTAAATGACTGCAGCTAGCCCTGCAGCCCCCAAGAAAAGACCGTATTCTGGTTTGTTCTCAAGGGTTTCCTTGAGCTGAGTTCAAGAGGAACTAACAGCAGACTGTTTGCAACTGCTAACGAAGTGCAATAACAGGTACTACTGTGGCAGGACAGCAACACACACACAAATCCAGCACACAGATATTCAATCTCATGAAAGAGTACTATGTATAAACAGGGCAAATAGTAACAAATTCTGAAAGGAACAGTCAAATGACCAAAAAACATATAAACTGCCCAGAAGCTGTTAAAAAAAATGCTGTATTAGAAGCCTCTAAAACCTTGAATGACTCTATAAAGCTAAGAAGGCTACAGAGGAGCAACCTCAGAATTTAGAAAAACTTGCTCAAGGGACGAGGAACAGGAAAGGACATTAAAAAAAAAAAAATTTTTAAGTTAAACATAACCAGTACCCAGTGAAGTAAGAGGGAATTTGACAGTGTAAGAAGTTGTGGAGGTATCCGATATCAAGGGAAAGCAGGTTCACAAAGATACGCTACAGGGAATAGACAGGGATACATCTTCTAACATCCCAAACCCAGTGACTACAGATGCTGTAGGAAGTGTGGCAGGCTCACATGCTCTGCCCTAATAGCGTTTGCTATTGCCATTGTCACAGACAAGACACTGAGACTGGTGGACGGTTGAGCGTTTCTTATGTTCTTGTAATTCAAAAGATGGGAGGAGTCACACTACTGTGCCACACCCAGAGTGCCACCCACCAGGTCATGGTGACTCCTGGGGTTTGCCACCAGCCCGCATTTATGTCTCATGCACCTTCACTGATCTCAGGTACCCCAGAATTTCACCTGACTTCCCTTTTTTTTTTTTTTCCTAAGAAGAAGAGAGAAACACAGATGTAAAATGTATGTGAATTGGTACATTTGTGGGTATCCAAGTCAACATACCTATGTTTTGAATCGAAGGAATGTTGATTCAATTGCCCTTCTTAATTCTTAATTGCCCATTCATTTTAGGTAGTGATGGACATGTTTAGTCACTCTGACACACAATTGGAAACGTAAAATTGTAGGTATGCAAATTAGATGTTTCTCTGAAAGGCCCCGTGATAGGTCTAAAACACGTGCAACATCGGTACATCCGGTTTACCCCGTCAGCTCTTGCAACTTCAGACAGGAAAGCATCAGGAAATAAAATGTTGCTGAATTACTCCATCTTTAAATTGAGAACCAAATACTTTTGGTGCCAAAAAGAAAGATTCCTTTCAAAGCAGATTTTCTAAAATGTGCTATAAATACACTAAATATTACAGAAGTCTACTGACCTACCTAAGAAAATCATTAGCAGTCAGATGGTTTGAATGTTGACTAACGAAGTACTTATTTGTGTGCAATAAAAGACAGGATTTTTTATGGCTGGTCAACAGGATCAGACTGATATGATTTATTAGAAGTAACAGGCTCAATTGCAAAGGATCCAATGACCACAGGTGGGAAAAGAAGCAAGGCGGATGTGACTGTAGATGAAGACAACTGAGAACATGGCTTAAATAACGTGAGCAACTGAAATAGACAATATTTCCTTTGTAAGTTAAAAAGTAATGTGCACTTTTTTCAGATTGACCATATATAGAGACTCTCATAGACTGAAGACATCAGAGATCACTGTTTAAATAAGTACTTAAAGGAGATCAAGTTTTCATACACATCAAACTCAAAATAGTTTAGAAGAGCAAAGTGTAAGAATTGAACAGAACAGATAAAGACAAGAAGCCTGCTTGGAAAGAGAACAAGAGATCATTTGAATAAAATATTTTCAAGTGCAAAGTTCTTTGCAAAACGAAGCAATGGAAAGGGAAACTATATCCTGATTTAGACAAATTGTTTGGGGAGAAAAAGATAGGGAGGGAAAAAATATGACACTGCTCAATTGTTTTAAGTTTTTATTCCAAGATCAAATTTCAAAATAAATTCAATTTAATACTAACAAAAATTAAATAAAACATGCTTTATGTTTTATTTGGGATTTTGGGGTCAATTTGGGCTTAATATTTATGACATATAAAGCTTAAGAAAATATTTTAGGAATGTGTTTTTTTAAAATTTTATTAAGAATCTCAATTCTGAGATTGTATTTTCTTTCTCCTCCTCTTGCTGTTTATTTTTAAAGCAGGTAATAATACTGAGAAGAAAGTTTCACTGTGCATCAACAATCTATAGAACTGAATTAAGTATTCCTTTCCGAAAAAGCACAACTCATAAGTACAGCAAAAGTTACAGAGGCGTACTATGGACCTATGCACCAGTAGCAAGGAGTCAACAGTTGTATTCAATAAATTACTATTTCTAAATGCACACTGTCATTTTTGTTTGCTTTTGTGTTTAGAGTATCTTTCTACTACAACAACATGTGTTTTACATATGAAGCCAAACTATAATCTCTTTCAGTGTAAACTCTGAATGGAGACGACAATTAAATGTTCCTCCTACCTCATTTTGGAGGTCACGGATCATTTTGCTCTTCCTTTCCATTTCAGTCTTCAGAAAGTTAATCTACAGGTTTAAAGAAATGTTGAGTGAGAGTTGTTGAAATGTACCTAAACATCAGTTTAACCATTAATTATTTTTTTACTCAACTCACAGCTTTGGAAATAAAAAACCCACAAACTACCTTACATCTGTTTCTAGCAATAAGTTATCTTAGAAAACTTCTGCTTATGTACCAAACTGGTATAGGCCACAGTTAGGTATTTGCTGAATTTACAAACATTTAACATGATATTTACTAGAAAACTTATAATCAAGAGAAGAAAATCACTGTACATAAATAGGCTTACTTTACTTTTGCACCAGTAGATAGCGTTTATTTTTCGCAATGAAGTCCCACGTGATCTGCAGAGAACTAAGGATTTTTACAACAATATTAACTGATTTAATGATCTAATTTTTTTTTTAACCCTCTAAGAACACACCAGCTATCATAGTAGGTTTCTAACACAGTTGTTTGATTTGAATGCTACAGTACTGCTACACTACTAATGAGATAAACCTCTTGATTCTGATCAGACTGACCTGTGGAATAAAGTGTATTATATATGAAAGCATTCAGATCTGGTGTTTAGTTTCTATTTAATTCAATGACTTGCCTTGGAAAATAGATATTCCAATCTTAATTTAATCAAACACAGCTTAAAAGACTGTTTTTACAAATCAGTCTAAGTTTCTTTCAGGACTGAGCTTTCCTTCTGGTTTATGGAATGTAATGGGAGCAAGGAGGATGTAATTATAACAACTAGGATTAAGAGAACATGTTCCTTTCACTTTGAAGGAGGATGCTCTTGGATACCTTAATTAGCAAAATACTCATCCCTGTACACCCAATGGTCCATGCCACGTTCTCTCCGCCATTGATACAAAAGCTACCTACGTTCACGGGAAACTACAGTTCATCTGACATTGCAGCAGACTCGTTAACAAAAACAAAACCTCTGTAAGAAAACAGATTTAGATTATAGAGACATTGACCTAGACATTAATGGTTTGGATGTCATGCAGATAAAAAATGACAGTGAATCTGCATGATATGACAGCTGTTCTTAGAATCATGTCCACACTCAAGTAGACAGATGTCAGTAATTTAAAAACCATCACCGGACTTGACATCACTCTCATCTGTATCAAAAGAGAAGTCAGAGAACACTATCATCATTTAAGACAGAAAAGTAGGTAGTGGGTCTGTGAGACAAGTGCCAAATGACATGCATAAATGTTACTTCTTTTGCAAGCTCTTCCAAAATTTTGTCTAAGTGGTTTGGTTGTGGAAATACTAACTACACATCCAGCTACCGCTGAGGGTGATGTTTTAACAGAAGATGAATATATTCAGCACTTGTCTGGCAATCACGTCCACAAACAGTGAAATTTAGTCCATGTTTGCTGTATAACAAATATGAAGATTTTGCACAACAATAAATAAAGGTCACAATCAAAATATGAGATCAGGATTAACTGAGGGGAAAAAAAAAAAAGCCTATTCACATGGTGGGTTTTGGTTTTTCAGTTGTTCAAAAGATTTGCCAGCTAGCATGAAATACTGATAAAAAGAATATACTGACCTTCGTTAAAGAGTGTTCCCTTTCTCAGGAAAGTTTCCCTAACTCTCAAGAAAATATTAATATTCTTTCAAAGCACTTCACTTCTAAATCTGAATATATATGAAATAATTAAAGAGGTATAATACCGAAATTATTGTCTGTGTGCTCTCTACACATAGTCTGTAAGTATCAGCTTGGATCTTCTAGTGGAGAGATATTTAAGACACCGGAGTACTTTTAATTTAACCAGCAATGAATGTTAGTTAAACCAGTAATTTTTGTTAATTACTATTCACATACACGTGCATCTGATCTCACTGATATGGACATCTTAAATAGTGCAAACTTACTATTTTAGCTTATATGAATAATTAAAAAAAAAAGTCCCTTTCTTTTTTAAAAATAATACCAATATTAATTAAAAAGTCATTCATTTTTGCTTTCATATTATAACAGCATTTTTAAAGCGCTTCTAAATCTCTAACAGCTGAAGAGCCACTTAGTCACAAAGTATAGCTATAGAGAGCTACATAGGAGGGATTTATATGGCTTGGCTACTGGAACTAATATAGAGATAAGTATTTAAGTGCATCTATGTCTAAAATTTCATGCTTTAAGGCAGATTCGTCTGTATCAGACCATTTGCATGATGCTTTTAGTCAGTCCCAAGGACAAGGCATAATACCATTTTCCAGAAAAGATGTAAAAATTCCACTTTCAGTCACCAAATCCTGATAGCATAATAAACAAGAATGGACATTTATACCCAGCTCTAAATTAAAAGGCACAGAAACTGAAAAACTGAAACTAAGAAACTTTTTACATCTCTTCCTCCTTTCTACCTACTCCTTGTTCTTGTTTGACATTCACCTCTTTCCAAATGTTGGCTGCCTTTAACTACTATCTAGCTGTAATTATGAAAATACATAATGAAAATATATTGTTCTGAGGCTGAACTTTGCAATATTAAGCAAGGACACTGCTTCTGTCTCCTAGAGACAGACATCCAAGGTACTCAGAGCTTTGTGTGTTTCAGAGCTCATTATGTTTACTAAAGGCAACAGCTTCCATCCAGTGGCCTTCACTCACAGCAGTTTGTGACCCTGAAATGCTCAAATTAAATTTTCCCCCACTGAAATACAGAATGCTTTAGCAGATGGCAGTGATCTAATTCTACGAGTCAGACAATAGCTATTCACTACAGACGAAGAATGGAAGAACACCAATACAGCACCATTACCACGCAGTCAAAGCTCAGCTGTACGCTTATTTGCTTACCTCCAGACTTCTTGTATCTTGCTCAGGACTAAGACATGAGCAATTCAGATGGGATTGGAATACATTGATTAACACCTAACTATTTTGGCAATATCTGGAAAACCTAATGTACTCAGTATTAATTTTCATGGTGTAGGAGTTGACTCCAAAAGCCAGAGAGAACTGGTTAGGGGCTATTACCTAAAACAGAGGAAATACTCTCACCTTTGGGGAAAAAATGCTATACAAGGTGTTAAATACTTCTAAATGCAAACCTAAATATATTTTTACCTACTAGGATCTCCGAGATGAATGTAACTTTTAAGCTGTAAGTTATATTTTAATTAATAAAACAGTTTTTTATCAAAGAGACATTCAGAACTTTAGGACCTGTCCTAAAGTCAGGGCTGTTACTAAACAAAATAAATATATTTGAAGCGAAATGGACATCTGATCATTTTATTAAAAATATTGCAGGCATGAGTTTGTGATGGTTCTTAAGATTCTTGTTTGGTGGTGGATATCTCCGAATTAAATTCCCCGTATTCTGTTAGCCTTTTATTACTAAGAAAAACCCTACTGATTTCAAAATAACCATATTGTTTATTTTTACAAGTCATGCATAATGTGTTATTTATTTCACATTTTTCATTGTGAAGACTGAGCAATTGGGAAAAAGGAGTTTACGCAGACATATTTTCTCCTTTATTTTGACAGACTGCACTATAATTGTATTGTCAAACAATTCCATCAGCATGTCTTTTTAAAAATTGCTAGCATGATATAAAAGACCAACAGGAACAAAATGTAAAATGCAGACTAAGCTTAGTCTACCTAGCCAAACTATTTTTGAGTATTTCCGTTTCCTTCTTTTTCCCCTCATCCAGAGCTATCCAGCTCTTTTTATACGCTTTAATTGCAGTTAATGGGAAACAACTTTGCAAACCTCAAGGTCACTTCCTAAAAAAAAAGACTATTTCTTAAGACACAGCAGTTAGCATGAAGCACAGTCAAGTGAAGAGCCCTTCTCCAAAAAGCTCTAAGAGCTTGTTAATTTAATGCAGAGATACAGAATCACTACTTACCCTAGGACTACTCTAAAATTTAAACCATCCTTATCATAACTAGTATTCCTCTGCACATTTTACTATCACAGATAGAGCAGCTGAAGCAAGAGGCATAAATTTATCCGAGGTCTGCCATATATTTTCTAGAAAAGACCTATTCCAAGACGGACTGCTGCTGTTCTTCGTATGTTAGTACTACAGATGCAGAAGACGAAAGACCCAGAAAGAGAGTGCTCACTCCTGCCCAGGTCAGTCCTCAGTTTAACTAGTACTGTGAAGGACAGGAATGTCTTTATACCTCAATTTTGTTTCCTCAAGCCTGAGTTTCTGCTTCTACCCTCAGAAAGTTGCTACTACCTAGCAGCAGCTCCACTGGCTGCTCTCTGAGAGGCTGTACCCAGCAACACTTCAGCAGATTCTCAGAACGGCAGCTTTTTAGCTGCCTACCATTCTTGGCTTCTCTAGTCTTAAAGGGCCAAAAAAATGGATAAGCATGCTCAATAATGTTGACAACTGTTTCTGATGAATCACTTGTGCAACTGATAGTGAAGAGTCTTGCCATACATTGCACAAGATGTGGATGCAAAGTGTAATGTATTGCTGTGGCGTCTCCTTTGTTCTTTCCGTTTGGTCAGAGTCCTTGAATACTTTCCAGGTTATTTTTCATGTAATTTGACTTAATTCTTGTAAATTCTTACTTACACTTTTGCATTTACCTAATAAAGAACACCTTCAGGCAGGTGTTCCCTGTTGAATATATTCAGCCAATTAACATATCATAAGCATTGTACTATGCCTCCTTGGCAAGTGCAGAAAAGAAATATGTATTTCCAATCCCCCTCCAGTGTTTTATTCATGTGGCTTGAGAAATTTAATTCTATTCTTATTTACTCTGATGAAAATCAAGATTTACTTCACTAAATCCTGTAAAATAAAATGTGCTTAAATTGGATTAGAAACAAGACTCACAATTCATTAAATTAGAATTAAATTCAAGCTCCCATCCTCTAGCTAGGCTTGTCTCAAAATACCTAGACCTTCTTTCATAGCATTCATGTTGCTTTCAGAAAAACATGAAACACGTGGAGAAACCAGTGTAAAGTAACCCTGTGTGACAATAATAATATTTATTTCCATTTCTATTGCAGCTTTCATCTGAGGATCCTGAAGCACTTTTTGAATATTCATTCAGTCTCACTGTATTGGTGAGCTTCATTATGTACATTGTACACTGAGGCATAAAGAAATAAATGTCACAAACCAAGGACACAGTTCTGCTTTCCTTAAAATCAGTAGCAAATTTAATATTCTATTATTGGCACGTTTTAGAATACAGCTTAAGAATTCAGTTTCTCTAACCAGCTGACAACACTCCAAGCCAAGTTCTGTTATAACTCAGAGGGGTTTTTCCTGGTTTCTCCACTAGGTAATATTTTTGCTTACAGTTAACAGTAGACTTTGTTTGACTTGTGTAGAACAAATCCTGTGCTCTTCCCCAGTGCTAGGGTGTGGACCGAATTTACACAAGGCACTGCTGCTCAAGTTAAAAAAAGCGCTATATCACAAAGAACAAATGAGCCAATAATCCACTCACTACATCTGAGATTTAGTTAACCCACAGCTGAATTAGCCTTGAGTATCAAAATCTAATACAGCAATTAAATAATGAAATATGTTTTCTGCCTTTAATTTGTAGGACTAGAATTCGTTGTGCTGATAAAGCTAGTAGGAATGTGTCCAAGCACCTGGAAAAAGACAACTTTTGACCAGCATGTTTCTGAGTACTTAGCAGTGAAGACTAGGTTCTCATTTTTTCTTATTTCAGGACAATATATCTTGCCTCAGTACAAAACCATCTTAAACAGTGCAGATATTTTATAAATCCTTCTAGCAGATTGTTTTCAACTCTAGAGTTAGAATCACAGAACACTTGAGGTTTGAAGGGACCTCTGGAGTTTATCTAGTCAACTTACGCTCAGTGGTAGTAGTGTTATAGGACTACTACTAACCTACATAGGAAAAATTTCCTTTTTACATCTTAGAATTAAACAGAAAACATGATTCTACTTTTTTTTCCCCTGCAATAGCAAAATGTGGCTATTTACGCACCATAGTATTACAGTGCCACACAAAAATCCAACCAATTGTACAATTTATCCAGAAAGAGAATTTCATTAAAGTATGAAATCTCCGTAGGACTTAATACCTTCCTATAGTGATAATTAGATCTACTATGGTCAAAATCGGACACACTACTATGATTCTATGATTTTAATTTGTTGCTGAAAATCAGTAGTGATTCCAAAAAAGTCAATAGATGTATGTCAGTGTACATTGGTATAGATGAGACATGAGGGTCCGTAAAGATTACTTCATCAGAGAAAGGACTCAGGTCCAAGTCTCCATCTTCAAAAGTGTATACACGCACCTAAATCCCACAGAAATTAGTGAAGACAGGGATCTTAGCACTTTTGAGCATACAAACTTTTTTCAGCTCCTTTCTTCTGAAGTTTGTAGAGTAATAACACATACTTGAAATCCAAGTTTTTTACATGCAAAGTTATTTGAGCTAATGACAAATTCTCAAGGCAGAAGGATTAAAAAAAGACAGAAGAAACAAACAAAAAAAAAATGAAAGAAGAACAGGGAATCACTCACGGTAGCCTGCTGCTTTTCTGCTTTCTCAGTTGCTTCATTAAGCTGCTTTTGAAAGGCCTCCTGGAGAGATTTCATTTCTTCCCTAGTTTGTTGAAAACACAGAACACAAACTTCATCACAAGTGTCCATTAAGAAATAATTCTTCAGATTCAAGAAAAGGCACCTTTAATTATTCAGAGTAACAGACAGATGTCCTGCGTCTATGAGTCTTGCTAATAAAATCATAATGACCCCATGAACTAGAGTGCCAACACAAGACAAAAATTATCTATGATGGAAATTGGCCACCTTTTACATCTACTGAGTAGCCTGCTGTGCAAAACATCTGCCAGTGTATAATTTCTAGCAAAAAGGACTGGCATCAAAAAAGTGAGGAAAGTGGGCTACTGGAAACACACCAAATGGAACCACATTATTATCAATAAGAACTAGTTTATACCTGCTTTAAAATAAATAAATAAATAATGCTCTGATAAAATTCAACCTTCGCCTGGCTCCTTCTGGAGACAAGCAACAAAAAATTCAGTAGAAGATTCTGGCATACAACTGGACAAGAAAAAAAAAAAAACAACAAGAGAATAATTGTTTGGATCGAGCTTTATTTGGATCAAAAAAACCCCTTTGCATTACTGATGCAGTCAGAGAATTTCTTCAAATTGCGAGAATTGCAGCGGGCTGAGATCCTCTGCCAGCCATCTCTTTCTACCCACAGCATGTGTCACACTTTGGAGCTGTGGCAAAGTAGAAGAGTGACTATTTCAGAACAACTGCAGAGCTTTTTCAGGGCTGTTGCTTGCATGGATAAACCTTCGCAGCAGACCAGCATAGAACTGGATTTACACACAGATAATAATTTAGCCCAGTGAAAACTAAACTGGAATGGAAACCATCTAGTTCATACAAAGAACAGAACTTGTGAGCTGCTGGGTCATCTTTCTTGTTAGCTGGTAACTCTTCTACTTTTAGCAATTTTGGGAACACTAGTACAGAACAAATTTAATTGAAATAGTGATTGAGAGCATGAAACCAATGCACCATCAGCACAATCAGCTCTCTTATCATACAAACAGATGCGATCATTTCAAAGTGCTGATGGTGCACAGAAAGAACAAAACTTGAGGCATCACAGGATGAAGTTTTACTTGCAATTGGGAAGTGCTGAAGAATTCATACAAAAGGAATTAAAAAAAATATCTAATTTGAAGCCAGCAGAACTACATCTACTTACACAAGCTGAGATTCTAGCGCTCTAAACTTTACTGTATCATCCATCATTGCAGAGAATAATCAAAGTAGTGCTCACAGACCAAAAGCAGCTCACGTTTGTCCAAAGAAAGAAGATCATAAGATTAATATTGGGATATATTTTGGATTTTGGTTCAAATACAATAGATTTAAGCATACCAGTATGTTCACTGTTCTTCACTTACTCCAGATAAGTACAGCCTGAGGCTCTTGGTAAATAAACTGTGACCCTTTCTTAGTGAAATTCTATGAGGGAGATTCCCTGGTGCATTTTTAGCACCTCCTTCTTACACTGAACTTCCACACCTCCCTGGAAGTGAAATCCAGTAAGCCTGTAAACAGCTGTCAAGGACCTGCAGTAGCTCCAAGGCATTTTCTGGGAGTATATTGTAAAAGCCTTTTCTCTTCTGAAGGAGGGTGAGGGCTGCTCAGCAGCATACTGCATATTGCACCGATCCAGGGTCTATCTCTGGGCACTGCTGCTGTGCAGTATACTCAGTAGCTGAATCCCTTAGAAGCAAAAGTCTACATGTACTTTTGGGTGGACCTTGAGAGACTTTAAGGGGCTGATTTAAGGAGGAGGCTAGGAAGAACACTTGTAGTATGTAGTAAAATTTTCCCTTAGCAGACTCAATTTTCCCATTTGCAACTAAGATCTATTTACCAAATAGTCCATCAATACTTTTAATCAATTAATCTCTCTATTTCATAAAAGCTGCACAACAATCAAACCACTACAAAAACACATTCATGTATGAAGGATGGAGTCCGTGACAAGGGCAGCTGTGATGCTGAGACATGTATCTTCAGTTGCGCCCAAGCTGTATAAGTGTTCAAACAGGACATTAGCTGAAGATTTGCTTTCATCATTTAATAGATTCGTCTGGAATACCCGAAAGATCCTTATGTATCTGACCCTTCTCTATCAAAGTAAAAATGAGAACTTCTATGGTATTGTATTATGGATCTTATTTGTTGTGTATTAAAGAACTGAAGGTCATTTTATCACAAACTTTCTCTACAGCAATGTAACTTCATATGTACTTCTATTAAATAAAATATGAGCAATAAGATGGCCGTGGGATTTAAGTATTGCATTTCTAACAATGAAAGAAGTATGAACTTTATTAAGTTTTTAAATTTTTTTTTTCCTAAGGAAAAATATGAAACATAGATGCATTCATTATATAATATTGTTTCAGCAAAAGTGATCCCTATGTTAGTTATGTTTTCTTGTTATTAAAACTGTATCGATGTTGTTATTTGCCAGTCTGAATTCCAAGAATTAAGAGAAGTAGAATGATGAGAGTTACTTGCAGCAAAGCACTAGGGGACTTCAGACTAAGGACTAGCCTGGGAACTTGCATTCCCAGCCATGGAAATTCATTATTTCTTAAATGCTCAATGAATAATTTGAAGTGAATACTTCTCTCCTCCTAGGTGCCTTCCTCACGGATATCCAGTGCAAGTACATTTGTACAATGACTAGTGATTTTGAGTATCTACATGCATTAATATTTAATTAAGAGGCCTGAATAAATATATAATATCATCTCCAAATTCAGAGATTAAGATATTTTAGTAATTTAAATGGCATTACCATCCACTAGTCATTTTCTACAACTTCTGAATTTATTCTTTTTAAGAGAAAATTTCATGAATAAACCTTCCTGGGAAATTCAAAACCCCTTTCTGTAGCAGATATCTCACTGTAGCATTTTAATATCTTTTCCTAAAATATGTCCAATACCAGCTAATGCTTAATAATAAATTTAAATAATAATAAACTTCCCAAAATAGTATCCCTGCCCTTATTTTACTGTTATAATCAGCAGACTCTAGAATACAGACAGTGGTGTTTATAGATTAAAGTAAAAGGAAAGATGGAATTTCCTAGTCTAACAGTTTTCAGTCTGAAAACAGAAGGAGAAGGGAGGAGGTGGGGTCTTACCTTTGCTTTTGGCCCAGTTCCAGAAGTTTCTGCACATCAGTTTTGGCTGATGCTTCATCATTTTTCAAAGACTGTCAGCAAAGGAAGAAATCTATTACCAAAGAGATCTTTAATGTGATTCATCTGTGAAATGATTAATTTGGTCCTCTTTCATAAAATGCTCCCGGTGAATTACAGATATTACCACTTGTGAGATACGGATGAATAGCCTGACTTTTCTTTTACCATCACTCAGCACAACTAACTGTATACAACTGTTCTTCAAATATTAAATGAGAGCTGATCAAATAAGTAGATTTAGAAAGAAACAAATGACTAAAAGCATTAAGATTGTATGACAAAGCTAAGTGTGTCTACACAGAAGATAATTCTACAGCTTTTTGCCTATATCTGGATCTCTGCAGTGTTGAGTCTTAAAGTAACTTATAATTTTGTCGAGTAATACATTCAACTATGCTGCATAAGAAATCCCACTCTCAAATAACTTTGTTACAAGGAGAAGCACATTTCTCTAAAAAGAAGAAAACACCTACAATAACAGAGAAACTGGAAGCACTCAAAAAAAAAAAAAAGAGAAGAAAAGGTTCAATAGGCTCAACGGTTCACATTAATTAGAACAAGTTCACATAAATTAGAACCAGAAAAGTCTGAAATATAAGGCAACATAATAATATAATATAGCACAGTACTGAGACACAGTACCAGCATTCTCCTGTGAACAGATATAGGGATGCTACTCCTTATACTTTCCCCATCTAGCTTACATCAACGTGACGATAAAAATGCAATGTCAGGAAAATACAGTCCTTTAAAATGGCATGACATACAGAGACAAATCTCAACTGATAATGAGTCTGAATGTTTTTACCAGACCAACAGAAAGACTCTTAAGTGAACATCTGGTGATTTCAGGACCTCAAATCCAGAGCAGGACTTTTAATCTACTTTTTGCTCCGAGGAGCTAATTTGACTCCAGAGTTAATCTGACTACTGCCCTTTCAGCCGACCCATGATACTCAAAAGTTAAATCTAGAGGTGTCTCAGCTCTAGCTGCAGGCTCACCTAGCACAATTTGTCAGCTAAACTTGTAAAGTAATGCCCTGCGGTAAATCCAGTCAGTCCGTGTAGATGGGATGTCAGGTAGGTAAAGCGGGCAGCTAAACTAGGCCGTATGTATATGAGTATATGTAACTCATCAGCAAGGATGCAACCTGCAACAGCAAAGGAAATCCTTTATAGTAGCTGCCAGGACAAACGTGTGGTAACTCCACTAAGACAGCTTACGCTTTTTCCTTCCCTTTCTTTTTTGTTCCACTATGTTCTATTTTCATATTTTCTTTATTTTTTTGAGTAAGTGGACAAAGGGCCCAACTCATTAGGATTACATTTTCCGTAAAAATACCAGTTTTATGTTAAGTACAAGATCAACAAAATAATAATTATTCACATATTAAAAAAAACCCAACCCATATTTTTTGTAATAAATAGATCTCAATATGAAAAAAAAAAATCAAGGTAATTAATCCTAAAGAAACCAAGACATAACCTAACCTGGAGGTTTACTTTAATTCCCTCAAGTTCTTTAGATGTCTTCGACAGTTGACGAAGGATATTGCTCCTTTCCTTAAAGACTTCTTTCAGCTGTCTTTCCAGTTCTTCATAGCCCTGTCTAATACAGAAAATAAAAGTATGAGATCATCTCAAAACATTCCTCAATGCATTTGAGAACAGTCTTAGTTAATCCAATTAATCTTAATTAATTCCAACATTCTTTTTAGATTCCTAATTGGAGTGTGGGAAGGAACCCTGTTCACCTATATAGTGATAGGATGAGAGGAAATGGCCTCAAGCTGCACCAGGGGAGGTTTAGATTGGATATTAGGAAAAATTTCTTCACCAAAAGGGTTGTCAAGCATTGGAACAGGCTGCCCAGGGAAGTGGCTGAGTCACCATCCCTGGAGGTATTTAAAAGACGGGTAGATGTGGCGCTTAGGGACATGGTTTAGTGGTGGACTTGGCAGTGTTGGGTTTACGGTTGGACCCGATGATCTTAAAGGTCTTTTCCAACCTAAATGATTCTATGATTCTATATAATAACTTGATTTCTCCTAACAGAGATAAATAGATGTTTTATATGTCAAAATGATGTGCTGCATCCAAGTATACAAATTATCAGACTGAAACACTGCGAATGGTGTATTGTCTGTGATGAACAGGAGACAGAAAGGATGTATTTAACATGAGTGATGGTACATAGCATTAAATTTTTTTCTTATTTAAAAGATATTCCATGCAAGAAATCAAGCAAAATTTTGAAACTATTAAGTTTTGTGACACCCAGTAATTTGAGGGAAGGATGATTCAGATCCATTTTAACTTTGTAAAATTTATTTCACTCCACAATATCCCGCTACTTAAACCTCATTACAGTATAAACTAGAACTGACAAATATGCTAAGGGGAAATCAAACCTAATTATGAATTAATGGATAAGTCAAAATATTCTATCCTTTTCAAAATTGTAATTTTTACTTGGAATGTAACTATACATTTTAAAGTTTCTATAAAATCACAATGAAATAAATCAAATGCATATTGGTTTAAGTTGAAGGAAATACGGATCCAACTCTCATACCCCATTTCAGGAAAAAAGCAAACATTACAGTTAATTCTAAAACAACATAATTTTTCATTTAAAATTGTCATTTTGAGGAAGACTGATCAGTGAATTGAAACATTCCTTCTACAATTTAAGTTTAATTTAATTTTATTTTTTTCCTCCTTGCCGTACCTCTGGTTCTAAGAAGGGGGAAAAAAGAACCTCAACTCTGCAACACATCAGTACTAATTTATTATTGGATCCAAGACCTTGAAGTTAAACAGGAATCTCAATGCTCCTTTAATGGATTTTGAATACACACTTTAGCAAAGAAACTCAGTAAAGCCAATTACATATGCTATCTAATATCAGTCCTATCTATTTTACCAATAGACAGCTCACAAAATATGAAAGATTTATGAAAAGGAAAATTATTCTGTATTAAAGGATACTTTGAATACCTAGAAGAGATGAAAGTGAATAAAACGTCTCTTTCATCAACACAAGACTTCAGGCAAAGAATCTTAACATTACATTGAAGTTTCAGCAATAATTATATTCAGCTTTGACAGAATGTCACAAATTAAAAAGTGTAGAGTTCTTTGAGTTTGCATCTCTAATGAAACACAAAATATCTCCAATTTCTGCTTGTTGCTGCAAAATAAGAACTGAAATGTTTTGGTCTTCACTGTAGAACGCAACGCTTTCAGTGAAGATCTTCAGCACAACTGCTAGATCGACTGTTTCATTTTGCAGCAGAAGTTCTCTTTTAGCGGAAAGCTGAAAAGGAAAAGAGGAGAGAGATTCCCCCCCTCAATACCAAAAAATGTTACGTTTTCCCAGGATTCCAAAATAAAAACTACAATCTTTCTAATGCGTTTCGTAGCTGGTAGATAAAAAGTTCAGCTGTCAGTAAAGTATTTTATTCCCTTCATAAATTTTGCTTTTTCTTTCTATTTGTGGATTAACTTTATTTCGAGGAACTGTGGTTTCAGACCATTTCGATGATGTTCATCCATGAGGGGAAAGGAAAAACTGCAGACCTAGTGGGGAAACAAGAATTGCCTCTGAGAACTACCGTAAGATTCACGGGGTAAAGTCAGTGCAAAGAGAGGACGTCAGGACTCAGCTATGAGTACCTACTAGTACCTAAACAGCACTCATAAGTAATCTGGTTATCCTTGGTATGGATAACTAATGTTATCAAAAATAAATTCTCTCAAATAGAGGTCACATAGCCAAACACATCATGGGTTTTACAGGAAAATCCATGTGTCAAGATGTTGAACCTTCCAGAATTTAGCATTATTTACATGGAGGGTTTGGTTCAAATTTTTCTATCAAATTGAATGAAAGAACCTACTGTTACATGAATTAAATCTAGCCAGTGCTAGAATACCTGATAAACATTAGCACTCTGGTTGTTACATGCAATGTAAATAAAGTCTCCTGCATTAAGATTTATATAGAAAAACCGTTAGTTTTTTTGTTACCACTCCAGCTATATGTGATTTTAAACAAGGTATACATCACTGTAAAAGAGCTGGCTCACCTCAGTGGTAGTAACAACATTATGTATAATCAGCCTGACAAGCTTCAGAGAATACTCCCATTTTAATTTGCTGATGAACAAGAGGTCAGGGAGGAATTTCCTCCTGCTAAAAGTAATGAGGTAGTTTCAGTAAGGTCATCACTTCCATTCCACTGTAAGAATCACAAAAAGTGTGTTAGACTTGCTGGTCTCTTTTGCCATTGAAATGTCGCGCTTTTGTTTAAAGTTAAACCCTGCATTTAAAAAAATTACCTGCAAGTGGTAACACTGTCTTAAGGATCACTTTGAAGTAACACACCCACCCACCCACCCCCCAATTCCAGTTTAGCTTGAGCATTTAAAGGCCATCTGTCCCAAGCAGCCAATTATGCTGCCCCATGGGTATTCAGTGGGCACAAGTTTCCCTCTGTTGTCTTGTAAATACTGATATCTAGCCATTTGTACAACAGGGCATTCCCCAAATTTTTTAATTGAATTTAATATAGACTATGCGTGCACTTATATTTCCCTTCATATTATATTTTATGACACACTGGGCAGGGAGGAACTTAATACAGTGAGTCACAAACCAGATAATTAAAAAAAAAAGGAAAGCAGAATGAAGATACAAGACATAGCTGTCAGATCTATGATGTTCTAAAGCTAATGTTAGATAAAATATTATTTTCATCATGACATAGTAATATTTCTTTCATTTGTGAAAACATATAAATCACAAAATACATAATCACAAATACAGAATTTTGTCCTGATGAACATCAGCAAACCTCTGAATTTGATTAACAAGAAGATTATTTGCCTAATTAAGAAAAAACTGCGAGAGGTAACGCAATTGGACCAGATATCAACAAGACTTAATCAGCATAATTCCTCTGAATTCAGAGAAGATTTAAATTGAAAGAACACCTAATCTACATCTAGGAACCTGAATGGAACGTACAGCTCTAAGAAGGATGGCATCATCCCTCACCATGTGGGAGAAAGGAGAAGGAACTTTAGTAGGAAACCAGTGAAATGTTGAACTTAATGACAAATTATGTGGGTGTGGAGGCAGAGTGGATTCCTGCAGCCCGAAAAATAAGCTCTGAATCGAACAATTTGCTTATGCTGAACTTGGATGCCAGTTTCGTACTACAGTACAATTCCGGAAGTTGTCTCAGCGAATGTGACGTGTCATCACTGTACCACCCTGCCACAAACACCATGAAATCCCAGTGACTTTCAAAAATGATCCTCAAAAACTGTCAGGGTTCTCTACTCATTTTGCAGTATAATTATATGTGGCCAAAATAAGTTAAACCCATTCCTAGAAAACTCCACTAAGGAATTATACACAGATTAAACCTGTTCTCCAAATGTCAGGTTACATCAGTTACACCATTCTGCAAAACAAAGTGTCATTATCAGCATATCCACCCGGGATTAAAATAAATGTTTATCATTTTAACACATGAATGTGCTTTTACAAATGTTCATTATGAAACAGAACAATTTAGCAATACTCTGCACGTTAAGGTCATCTGTAGTACTCCAATTGCAAGTTGTTTCACTTTTACCATCAGTCTATTGATGTAGTGTCAGTGAAAATTCCAGTATCATTTGTTTTCAGGGAATTATATTCACTTACAGTTTTAAGCTTAGTCAGCTGTTTTGACTCTTCTATTATTCTTACTGACATGATTTAATAGATTATAGTAAACATTTCAAGAGATTCTAATTTTCAGTATGCAACAGAGACAAAGGTCTAATAAATAGAAAGACTTGCGCCCCAGAGATCACTCCACCTCTGACTGTTATTTCCTTAAATATTAGAATTTAAGCTTTTTGTCTTCAAAATAAGGATTGAGCTTATTTCTCACTGAATAATATGTACTATGTCAGGACAAAGTAAAATTGATTTTGTTTTCCCACTACGATTACAAAACCTGTCTTTGAAAAAACCCCTACCCTTAAAACAAAAGAGAAAATTGAAATACAGTCTGCAGTTTAAGACAAACTTAGACAGATGTCTCTTTCAACAAATCTGTTGTCAGTTATATTCCTGAAGCCACTCTATCTTTTTTTAAAAAACTTTCCTGCTATAATTGCAATTAATATCTTAGGGCATCCTACTGTCAATGCTAAGAAAATTAGGTGAGATGATGAGAAGGTCACAGCCTCATGGGTTTGGTTATTTTTTTAAAGCAGTAACAGTTAAGAAGAGAGTAGATTGTATTCCTTTTCATGCATCATAAACCATAAATACTGCTTACAAAGTACATTTGCAAAGTGCACGATTGCCCAGGTGTTTCTAAAGCACTCTTTTAAAGATATTCTCAGTGGCAGATGTGCACACATGAATGTGGTTTATATTCAAGTGAGAAAGATTCATCACAATTCTAAATCAACATATCTGGAAGTTGAAGATTAGGATCTTTACAATTGTAAAATAGACAAATGAGACAGAAATGACTGACAGTTATAACAGAGCACTGCACTGCTGCTTTTTCTCGCTCTAAATATAAGCATTTTTTATCTAGAAATTCAATGAGAGGGAAGTAATTTATTAATGATCAACAAACAGAATGATCAGGTTATCTAAATCTAAATAAGGTATGCAATATATACCATATAGTGTGTATATATATAATATACTATAATAGTATCTAACCTACTATTATCTGATTTCAGTCAATTCTGAATTAACAATGACATTTGGGGAAAAAAAAAAAAATCATATAAGCATTAAGTTGATCAGCAGACAAGCTCTTGCTGAAATCCAGCCTTTGTCAGATACAACTGTTCTCCATACTCCAGTGGCATTTACGTTATGTGTTTTGTATTTGGGCATCATCTAAACACTGTGTCTCAGACTGGAGACAGGGCAGGGGAAGGAAGAAAAATGAACACAAAATCTTGGGGATTTAGGACGAGACGAGGAAATTTTTTTGTTATCTGACCTTCACAATTTGTGCAAAATATTTGGTTGGAACGTTTCACCCCTACCTACTGAAAATAATGTATGATCCTGTGGTCCAGGCTTGATTCATTAAGTTCAACTAAAAATCACATTGTCAGTACCAACATGACTATAGCAGGTTATGACTGCTTAAGTAGACTTAAGTGCCTGACCTGTTCTAACTTTAATAGCCCACAAAATGGTAGCAGTGCTGGTGCATTTTATTTGGTTTCTACACAGCTAGAGAATCAGGCCCTTTGCATCTATTGCCTCTTACTTTTTAATGCACTCATCATAAATAAACCAAAACAATCTAGCATCTTTTTGGCAGACTCTTGCCTGTGTAGAATCAATGACTCATCAGGGAAAAGATGCAACTGTCAGTTCCCATCAATGAGTAAAGGAGGAAAAGGAGATTTCTGAAAACTTGCAGCTGGCACACATACCTGGCCCCAGGAAATGACACAGCAAGTTGAATCATCATGAATAACGTGATACTGCAAATAATGACCCAAAGGAAAAAAAAAAAAAACCAACTTGTATTCATCCACTGAAAAGTGCACAGGCCACAAAAGCAAAGATTTATCATTATGAGGAAGGACTGTACAAAACTCTGTGATTGAACCCACAGAAAAATAACCCCTCCTCCCAAACATACAAATAGGTGTGATGAGCCTTTTTTCTTCTTCAAGCTATGATTCAGCAGGCACTTTACCTACAGCAATGAATCCTTACTGGATTTATACAGTTGTAATATGGAACAGACATCTTCTGAAAAGGAAGTTATTAAACTCTTTACAACTATTCAAATATCGACTGCATAAACATGGACTTGTCCTCTGTATGTAGAGTTGACTTTCACATCAGTTCTACAGGATTTCGTCTTTAATAGGAAATCCATTCACACCAAAACCATTCTTTTTCTGACAGCTAACATTACCCTTTTCAGTTCTGATACTTTTCATCATTTATGTCCATAATACTGCCTTTGGTCTGATTTTCTACTGCGTTATCTAAAACATTTGCCTATGACCTCAATGTTACTACCCTTAAATACAGCACTGTTACACTAGTCTCCTCAGATAACCAGCAATGCTTTTTTCCAACATCTCTTACAATACAGTCAGGTTAACATTTCTGTCTCAGCTAGCTGTATAATTTAATCTTGTAGTTGTTTTGGAATTTTACATTTAACTCTGCTGTTTAATAAAACAAGAATCTACCAACATCATGACAGCTATAGGAAATTTCACTCTCTCTTTCTGTCTAAGCTGTTATCTCAGTTGATATAAAATAGAAATATTTCTACTTTAACCTGACAAATCTTCCAATGGGTATCCTCTGAAAGTCTATTTCACTGTTTAATAACTTAGTTTAGTAAAGTTCACTGATCAGCTATAATCAAGTTTTAGAAATGGAACTTGTAAAACTTTTTTTTATTAACCCAGAGGCAAGAAGATGAGAAATTAGTCCCAGATCATTTGATTCTATATACATAACCATGGACACACACACACAATGTATACATATATAAATGTGTACACAAATGAGATGTATAAACCTAGGGCTAATGTATTTCTAGGCAGAGACATGCCACAGGAGTATTCTTTTTAAATTCAAGCTGGAATCCTATAATCATGCTAAGAATGTGCATAGTGAGATCAGCTGGCAGTATGATCTAGATTTGCCAAAGTCCCCTCAACATTTCTGCTGGCTGTGGAAGGGCAAACAACACAGTATAAGGTTAACTAGTTAAATTAACTTCCCCTACTCTATTTTTAAAAATAAATGTGACTTGTCTTAATGATAAGCTACCCACTTTGTGTCATGTGGCACTTCTCAAAAATCTAATACTACTAAGTTAGATTTATTGTGTTAATAAATGATACCATGATTTTTTAAAAAATATATGAGTAAATCGTTTTTCAAATTAGCACCTTACGAAGTCAGGATAAAGGTGATATTGGTAGTTAAGGGACTCACGTGCTTGACTAACCCTTCATTTACCACCAAGATCCTAAATTCCTCACCAGTTGCTACCCAGCACCACAAGCACCTAAGCAACTTCTGCGTTACTAGAAATTAAATCCTGACACTGCTGAATTGCTCAAAGACACCAAGAAAAGAACAAGGAGGCATTGAATCCATGGTCTGCTGACCAAGCATGTATCTGGTTTATGGAAAATGCAAGTTAAATCCTGGTCCTGTGAGTATTTATTAGGACAGGGAGAAAAGCCAAAGCAATGAGCTGGGTGAAAATGAGTGTTCTCCTGCTCTTACGGAGACCTGAGAGAGCCTAGAAGTTGTATTGATAGTATAAACTGTAATAACGAAATAGTTATGATTTCTGCTAAAGGACTCTTATGTCCCTTCACTGAAGTGAATGCCACAAAGATTCCCAAACAAGGCAGCCCAGACTGGCTGCCTCTGCGGTCCTTCAACACCAAGGGCGTCCTATTTACACAGCTCGTTCACAAAAGTTAACTCCAGCCTGACATGGGCTAATCCCTTTATATTTTGTGGTATTTGAAGAAGAGGAGCAACCCCTTCAGACAGGGAACCCAGGGACCCAGGACTGAATCACTCTCTAGCAAGATTTGTCTCTCCCACTGACTGCAGAGGAAGCCTAGTGATAAGCATCATCAGGGTAATGTTTTCTGTGAAAGACTTAAGACAGAACAAAGCTGTCAAATATAACAACTGAATTCAGCCGGTACTGTAGTAATCACATAAATACCCAGATCACAACAGTAAACCAACAAACATAGCTGTCGTACTGACAGGAGAGTAGTGATACCGATAAAGACTGGCAGGCTGCCCGCTGTCAGGGCTGCCAACACGGGCTCACTCACGTCAAGCAGCCTCTGCTGCCAAAGCCTAGTGACTTGTTAGAAAGGCATCACCTTTGAACGTAAGTTTAGTTACAGATTTTCAAAATCCTTACTCTGCTCAAGGACTTAGGGAAGGTGTATCTGCACCTCCATTGCTAGTCCATCTGTCTTACATGTTTGAGATAGCAGGTATTAAAATAATTGGGTTACTAGCAACAGAGACATATCTATGTTAAAATGTCAAAGAAATTTCCTTGCTACTTTAACTCCTACCATTACAAAATATGATTATATTAGGTTTGTCTTGTAGCAACAAATTTCCCAATTTTTTTTCCAAATATTCCCAATTTCCAAATTATCTATTTTTCCAATTTCACAATTTCCAAATATTTAAAATTGCTGTTGCATCCTAACTTCTACATTAGTTCTGCTAAAACGTGAATAAAACAGTCTGTTCAGTATAATTCTACCTCTCTTCTTTCACATGCTCTGGTGCTAATGTGATTCAACCTAGATCATTACGAAAAATAAATATCAAAGAAAAACCCCTTCCATTTGATTAAAATTGTTCCAGATATTCTTGCAGAAATTTAGAAATTCAAGAAGAAAAACTTCATTGAACATTCTGTTGTCTTCTGCTCAGACCTTACTGTTCTCTGTTGTATAGTTTATAGTGTTTCAGCCCTTGAAGTTTCACAATGGCTCAAAAAGCCTTGGAACTTCTGCTACCACCTCTGAGAAGTATTTCCACAACCTACCAAAATCAGAATATTAAAAAAAAAAAAGAACTTTCCTAACTTTAAGTCTATATTTTCCCTTTTTTCCCCTGAATCATGGAAACTCTTGCCAACAAATCTGTCACATTCAATTTTACTGTCTCCTCTCTCCTCTTCCTCCTTCATGGTGTTATGAATGAAACTATGGTAGGCACAGAAAGAGTAAGGACAACCTCATAGTTGGAAAGACATCACATGTAAACATTATTTTCTTACTGTGTTTTGTAGGCAAGTCATATGGCTAGTTTAATACTTAGATTTTTGTTTATACACTTTGACATCTGAGATTAAGGAATATCACCAGTACCAGAGTCCTACCTGCTACTGAACCTGGCTGACCCAGAACAACTGAGCGTATTCAGTTATAATCAGAGAAAGGTAGGTCTGCATATCTTTTGCTTTGAGGGTGAGTATTTCTTAATTTTCATTCAATTTTCAAATCAATCGGGACATCTCACTCTAAAACATTACTTCAATATGTCAGTATATCACCAAACCAAACCATTATTACCACAAGATATTAATTAATAATTGCATATTGATGATATGATTCCCAAAAGATAGCGTGTAAAGTGTGCTACACTGTGGATGTCCCACAACTGTAGAAAGAATTAAAAAAAAAGAAAAAAAAAGCACAAGAACACGAGGTGAACTTGTTGCATTATTGGTGCTACTAAATCAACATGACAAAATAAAGGATGAAACTAGCATAGATCTTACCAACACATTCTTGGCAAATCCGAAAAGAAGGCATCATAGCACACCATTGAGCCCAAGCTTCTGAGGACCATCTCACATTACCTGGCGGTCTTCTTATGGGTATCCTCTGAAAGTCTATTTCACTGTTTAATAACTTAGTTTAGTAAAGTTAAATTGTCTTCTTACGAGCTTAGAGTGGTGGCAGAGCAAGCACATGTCTGTCTGAAACAGACAATATCAATAACCTGATAAAACCAACTTTTTCTGTATAGAAATTGTTGCAAAAGCCACATAATATAAGAAATATATAAAAGCTCTTATCCTGTCTCCCAGGCATCAGTAGAAAATCTGCCAGTTTTAGTTGACTCTTGTGACATCGCATCCTTGGTCTTACAATACTAAAGCCTCATTCAGGGGAATACCAGAACCTGCCTTGGACTCTTGGTAAACTTTTCAAAACTATCTGGGTTAGCTTGCCTGCAGTAAACCTCCTCTTTTTCTTTTTTTAATCCATCTGCTAGATAATTATACAAAAGAAAAATCCTGCAAATCCCTGCAGAAGACTACTTTTTAAAGGAAACACAGTAGGAACATTCTGTTCTACCTAGCAGAAGGATTTCTAGATTTTTCAATTTGGCACGAAATGAGAAAAGTCAAACCCAAGCTCCTTATAACGCATAAGTCACCCGTTCAGCAATTCTGCTAGCAGGTCTGTCCTTGCACCTGCTCTTCACCCCTTTATAGTGGCATTAGAACAATAAGCAGAACGGACAGAAGGAATTGTACGTTCATTTTCTGCCAGAAAGGACAACTTTGAACAGCTTACCATCAAATTTGTCTTTATGGTATCAAACGACCTTTTATTTTGTTCACTCTGCTGTGAAAACAGATCATCTCAAGACACTATTATCCTGTGCTTGTACAAAACACAGGACCATGCATGCTGCAACTTATTTCTTTAGGATCCTTAATATGTTAAAAAATAATTGAAATAACTCTTTGCTACTTTTTTGTGTGTATTGGCACAACGATGATGCTGTTCCACTGACACATCTAGGATGTCTTTTTCACTTCTGATTACATAACTTATAAAAAATTATTCTCCACATCTTGAACTGTGTCCTCACTAAACTCCAAACTCTTGCTTAAAATACCCAAAAAGCCTAATTATATGTAAGTCCTGTTTTGGATAAAAATCGCTGTTCTTATAAACCGTACTTAACTGGAGGCCCCTAGTCTATTGAGAACAATTGAATTTGGTTTTGTTGCTATTATATTAGGCATTTTTCTTGAATTGCACAGATGTACCAAATTTCTATTTTAAATACAATTAAATAGTAGCCCCAAAATGCATTGCTTGGTAGGGTCATGTGTTGACCAACCAACCAAAGCTGTTATCTTGATTTTAGCCATAATATCACTTCACTTGCATTTCTAAATGTGATATGATCATCAGGTAAAAAAGAAAGTAAAAAGAAAAGACAGGCAAGCTGAAGAGAAAAATACAGCTGTATCTGCTAAGGATCATGGAGAGAATGTGGATTGCAGAAAGACAGAAACAGGACAAAAGTCATCAAGTGGAAAAGAAGATACAGAAGCAGCAGAAAACAAATATGAAGTTCTGAAGAGGAAACTGAAATCTAAATGAGACTCAGAAATATCTGAACAGCTTGAAAGCATTGCCAAGTCCTGGGTAAGCAATTAAGAGGGCTAAATAAAGAACTTGAAATCCACTGCTGTGCCTCCGACTCCTTCAGAACAAACTACTGCTTTTAGCATAATTTACATCAAGGAAATTCGAAGTAACGAAATGTAAAACAACTAGTAAATACAAATTATGAGGAACAGACACAAGTACCTGGGAAGCAAGAGAACTGGCAGTTTCAAAAAGACTTCCAAAACATTAAAGAGAAATGCTGAAAACAAAAACCAGAAATTAGCTAGGTTTTAAAGAACAAGAATTGCAAAATAAATGAAAGTGACATAAAAGCAAAATTATTTCTCTAACACTTGTCAAAATATTGCAAATTTGTATAACAGAGATATAGTCCTCTCAAATTCAACCACAGAAAGTTATCCAGAAATAGCTGTATGCAGAAAACATTGCAATATATCACAATATCTATCTACTTTGTGGCTCTCCTTTCAACAGACAATATACAGAGCTACGTATATTATTTCAGCACTTCCCTATCCTGTGAAATGCTTCTTTCTACTTCCCTCAAAAATGTACTGAAACTCAAGTTTCAAACGCACAAAAAAAAAAAAAAAAGAAAAAGAAAAAAGTGATACATAAAAAGTTAAGTAACAGCTGGTATTCCCATTGGACCAACACCTAAAGCCATATTGATTTTTCTCTTTATAAAGTCTGCATGAAGTTAGTCTTCATACAATTAAGCTTAACAAAATGTAATTGTCCAATAAAAACTGCCTGTGATATTTATAGTTTGATGATTCATCAGTAATGTATCTGAAAAAACAGGATAACGTGTGAATGGATAGACTCCAATGGATAATATGATAGAATAGATCAGCAAAACAGGCAGGTTTTACTTTTTTACATTTTTATTTCATTTAGTGTATTTTCTTCTAAGACAAATTTGTATTTCCAAAAACTTGGATATAAAATTTTATGTTTATAATAGAAATTTTAGGTTAGTAGGAATCATACTTACTAATCACCACGTCATCCATCCATTTTAAAACTTACGTTACTAGCGCGTAGGACTTTGGTGAGATTTGGATCAATTCTTAATGAAATCTTTGGTGGTTTTCACTTAACATTTCTATTTCAGAAAACACTTAAGGTCTATGACAAAATATTGAGGCAATTTGTTCCCTTCTTTCCATCCGTGTTCCCAGCGTATTTACTTGTTCAATGCCTAAAGCACTTCATAAACACCATTTCTTTTGTTTTCACCTTGGATTTTCTGTAGCATTTATCACTTCAGTATCTGAAAGACCCAGAATCATGACTGAATCTTTTTTTTTTTTTTTTTTATTGGAGTAAACATCCTTAGTGAACAGACAAGAATGTCAATAGGGGAAAAGGAACACCAGGTAATGAGACACTGCTAACCTCAATTTATTAAGTGGACTAAGCAAGGGACCGACTGCGTCAGGACAAGCTTCACACTCTCAGCCACACCTACACCCTCCCCATACATTTGCCTGAGGTGCCCCCCAGTTGCCACTCCAATGAGATGGCACAGTCACGCCTGGGGGAAAACACAGCACTTTCTCCAAAGGGTCCCAGTGTTGCACTCTGGGTCGTAGATGGGCATCAACACTTTGGCACTGCCTCCCCCCGATCTCTGCTACTGGGTGGTTTCATAGCCAGGTGTCAGTACAAACCTACAACCAAATCAGCCCTCAAGGATACTGTGGGTACACCTTCCAGCAGTTTCAGGTGTTATCTGCTGTTATTTGTTGATCCACAGACCATACGGAGGCTCATCACACTCAGTTCCTCTCTTTGCATCGTCCTGTTTGCCAGCGCTCCCTACACTCACTCAACTGAGCAAGACAAGGTCATGATGCTCCTGTGACAAGGAGTGTTGCGAATGCACCACCACAAGGAGGAAGGAAAAACTAAAAGACAAGCTACAGGTGTATGCCATACTTTCAAGTGGACACTGATTCCATAGCAGCTTCATCTTTAAATGACTTGGAACAATGGAGAAAGTATCACTAATTGTACAACTTTTCCCTTTGCTTTTTAGAGACTCTGTGGGAACTACAGATATCCAAGAGGTTTTTCAAAGGTTACAGCATAATTTATAACAGAAAGCCTTATCAAGTGCAAATATAAATGTTTCTATCCCTTCCCACTACAATCTTTTTAATTCATTGAAAATACTTATTTTCTGAATACATATAATGAGAATTACATGGGGAGTGAAGAAACAGCTAAATTTACCACATACAGAATGCAAATCAAGTGCTAAAGAACAATGTTCTTATCAAGTTTCATGCAAATTTGTGTTTGCTGTTGAGAAAATCCTTCTGGATTGCTGAAATGCAGCTATGTTAATAAGCAGATATAAAAAGCAAATGCTGAAAACAAAGGCCCATCTCACTTCCTACAGACTTTCCTTTTCTCAGACACTAACTCTTCCCTCAGCGTATGCCTCCAGCAGCAGCCAGCACCTGGTGTGTCTTCTAGATGGAACAAAATGGAACTTCACTCCAAAGTTTCTATTTTTACCAGGGTCACAGTGATAGAAGCACTTCTTCAGCTGCATTAAGAACTATGTGAACTAAACCTGCTCAGAGAATATGTAACTGACATAGAAGAGCTGTTGCCCATACATTCATTTCTTCCTCTCATTCCATATCTGCTTTGAATGACATTTCCATTGCAGATTCAATGGAAGAAAATGCTACATAGCTCACTTCTTCATCAAAACACTTTGTGAGATCAAAAGTTTCTTTCCAAGAATGGTACGCGAACATGCCTGAAATTCGCCATATATGCAAACCAAGGAGGATGGTTCAATATATTGGGGATCGTTTCTCTCCTGAAAAAGAAGAGCTTCCTTCACTCTGTATTCAGATTTTTACTAGATCAGAACCGAGCCAGACATGATTTCATGAAATTGCCTATACTTGTAATTTTTCTTAGCATGACTGTCACACATTTTTCTAAATTTTGCACTGTCTTTTGTGATCCTCACTCCAATGATCTCCAAGACAGCTATATCAAAATTGGAAAGAACGGGCTGTAGCACTACTATAACAATGCTGTGATCATGTAAATTCATACATCTCCTGCTGGAAAGATTTCCCAAGTTATCAGCATACTAATACACGTATGCGGTCCAACATCCAGTCTACAAATATTACTGCAGAATTCAAATTTTCCTAAATGTCCAAAGTATCAGATTTCTTCATTTCATTTAGATGATTATTTGTTTTCACATAAAAAGTTAATATAATAAAAAGTAAAGATTTCCATTCAGAAACTGTTCAGGCATTAAATTAAAATTTGAACAATTCTAGGCTCAACTTAAAAATAATCCTAATTCTTACCCAAGAAAAATAAAGATAATGGAAATACCTAAGACAGCTAGTCTGCATATATTCTCATCTCTGAAAACTATGCTCCTGGGTGGTAAGTGTGCAAGGGTTTACCATTATGAAAAAAGGTGAAGGTCAAACTGCACTTAAATACCTCTTGTCAGTTAAGTAACTTAAATAACTTATATCGGTTAGTTTGAACCTATACTCAGCTTCTCTCTGATAATAGCTCAGTCTTGAGGGAACTAAAAAGGTTAATTGCTTTTCTGGAAATACTGAGACCTTAAAACAACTGTGCTTTTTTGCTGTTGCTGGACCTCAGATAACGCAGACAGAATCTTGGGGAAGATCCTATCCCCAGTAGAACTACTTGGTTTAAAAAACCTTTCCTACTGCACTTGGAAGTATTGCTGAAGAGCAGTCTGACTGTGAGAAACAACCCAAGCTTTAGCAGAGATTAGTTACAAATTCCCACAATCAAAGTGAACAGTAGTCAGTCTTTCAGGAGGCTGTATAGGAGACACTTCTATTTACCAATACACATTCCAAGAAGGTTAGAAAATGAGTATAACCTATATAACCCAACAGCAATTTAAAGGGTTTATTGATTTAGCTTGTACCTGAACTGTAGAATGGTTTTCTCAAGGGGAATTACAATACAAGATCACTTACCAAGGACAAGTCCACTCTTTTTCAGTGTGATGTATTTTGCCTTGTAGTATTTATACCCAGATGTTTAACTAAAGCAAATATGCATGAAGGATTTTAATTATACTGAATTACAGTATTATTAGATATGAGAAAGGATTAGTTGCTTACAGGGTGAGCGTTGTATTTAACATACCCATTTTATGATTTGTGCTGACTATAAAATCTGGGGTATTGACTTTCTGATAATTCTATCATCGTTCGCTCCCTCCCCCAGTGAATGGTTTACTATTCTGGGGAGGGGGGGAATCAGAAAGCGACAGCTGCGTTTTCAGACCAATTGCTCCTCCCACCTGGTGCACTTTCCTACATGAAACCAAGAACGGAATTGTACACAGGGGAAAAAAGCCTTTGCACATACAAGCATGCAACATATTTATATCTAAAAATGCACCGAGCCAAAATACAAGGTATATTTCTTTTTCTTGAGGACCAAATTGAAAATGCTTCAAATCTTACAAAAACATGCTTTTCTAGTTATATGTACTTTTCATTATCATAGGAAGACTCTTGTATTTATTTCAGTAACTTCAGAGAAGCAGAGGTGATATAGAGCCTTGATGATATAGTTACACACTCCCAGTTGGGAGAATTCAGAAAAAATGCCTGCGCATACAAAATTACACATTCCTATGTAGCTCAGAAATCAAAAGCGGTATTTGTGATAAAAGACTTTAGATAGTCATACTTTAAACTCCCAAGCTTCATGCATCCATTTATGCTACAGGCGACACCCAGCACAACTGTGCCTTCAGATATACGCGCAGAAATGCCAGAGTTAGGAGGCATGAACTCAAAAGCATTTTTAAGATCAAAACTTGAAGAACCCAACTCTTACAGCCTTGCTCAAAGCCCAACACGTCTTTCACCTGTATTTTTTGTTCCTTGCTCTTGTTGCAAGACTTGGCCGATATCCACATTTTTCAGGAAGTAATCATCGCGCTTGTCTGTAAGAGCTTATTTATGGCATGCAGTTCAGTTACTGAGACAGTTACCAAGATCAAATAACTGAGGCACAACAGTAACAAAAAGGGGTGGCAGACCGGCTCAGACCAGCAGGACTATTCTCTGGACAAAGAGATTATTTTTATTTGCATACAGTACATCCTTACCCACATGTCAGGTTTTCAAAGACTGTGCAAACATGAAAATAGGAAAGGGAGCTGCAGCACTATAATTACAGCAAAGAGGCCAACTTAACTATTATGTCAACAGAGTGGTTGACATTGACCTCAGTGGAAGCTTGTCCTAGGTACTTGCCCACACTATCCCACATACCCTGCCACTCATAACTATCCAGCCTTGGGGCAGATCTGTGGATGATATTCTGCTTAGAGAAAACTGAAACAATATTGCCAAGAAATACCAATAGAAGTATCTTAACTACCCAAGGATGTTCAAGATACTGAAAAGTTATTGTAATGAAGGAGAGAATGTCATAGAAGAAGGTAGCGACGGTGCCATTCTGTATTTCCTCCATAAAAAACCTCTCAGAGGAATAGGTATAATTGCTAATTGCCTCCATGAGGTGGTACCTGAAGTACAGTA
>NW_009195714.1:0-3578 GCF_000690835.1 Fulmarus glacialis | reverse complement strand
TGTGAGGAGCGGCTGAGGGAACTGGAGTTATTTAGCCTGGAAAAAACGAGGCTGAGGGGAGACCTTATTGCTCCCTACAACTACCTGAAAGGAGGTTGTAGCGAGGTGGGGGTTGGTCTCTTCTGCCAAGTAACAAGTGATAGGACAAGAGGAAATGGCCAATGGAAGTTGCGCCAGGGGAGGTTTAGATTGGACATGAGGAAAAATTTCTTCACTGAAAGGGTTGTCAAGCATTGGAACAGGCTGCCCAGGGAAGTGGTTGAGTCACCGTCCCTGGAGGTATTTAAAAGACACGTAGATGTGGTGCTTAGAGACATGGTCAAGTGGTGGACTTGGCAGTGTTGGGTTAATAGTTGGACTCGATGATCTTAAAGGTCTTTTCCAACCTAAACAATTCTATGATTCTATGAATGTCTTTTCCTAGTTGGATGTACATAGTAGGTCCAAAGTTTCTGCTGCTATGCTCACGAAGTTGTAGAGGAAACACAAATGCTTTGGTATATTAATATTTGCATAGATATCCAGGGTCTGCTATTTCATCTTTCCTGCATCTTTTAAGGCATTTGCAAACAAACTGCAACTGATCTGTTCCAAAATGGAGAAAACACTTAGTTCTCTAAATAACTGTTCAGTGTCTTTGTTTGGGGATTCTGAGCAACTTTTTGTTTCAAGACTCAGTTAGGATGTAAGACCTCAGAAATTGCTCTCCTCTAAGTTTTGCTGTTTATCCACCAAATCAGTTGCCTAACATGTGGACACATACTGTGTACTGTTAACACCTTTTATCTTTATCTTCTTTAGCTATTGTGAAAGCCTCGGAGGAAGAAAAAGTAATTGAACACAGTTTCTACACACAGTTAGAAAACACATTAAATATCATAAGATGTTTATGCTAAAATATACTTTATACACAGATGTAATTGTTTGCAACATTTATAAACACAGTATTTCCACAAACAGTTACATTTTTAATTCAGTTGCTCACAATCTCTCCTAACACTAATTTCTAGGTTGCCTTGATTGCTTGGTCTCCATGAGAGCAAATGAAACAGATTTGACATCAGGAACTGAGAGGTACTTACTTCAAAATACCTTGTTCACCTTCAAGGACGTTTACCCAGAAAGCGGGAGACCTTTCAAGAAATCACTGAATCAAGAAAGTAATTTTGAACTTTGATTTTCTAATATATTAGTTATAATAATAAAAATGTCATCTTATTTATATTTTAGATAGGACATAAATCTAGGACATCAAACTGCAAATTCTAGTCCATTTTTTTCAGGCTCTCGGGAAAGGGGTGGGAGCTCTTCTGGATGTGAGTGCCTTAAAAAGAATACCCTATAGTTGGAAAAAAAACCAACCACAAAAAACCCAAAGTGATTCATTCTGAACTGACTTATTTTGTTCGGCAGCTGAAACAGCTGAAACTTGTTTGCCTCACCTTATTTATAACATATATTTAATAGTCATTACAATATTGAAAGTTACTGACAGTTTAAGTGTTTTCTAGAAATAAGAAGTCAACTGTTCATTTTTTCCCAGGCTTTTACAGATCTTATTGCTATGTAATCTAATGTCCACAAACCCATTGTAAACACAGACTGATTTAAAGTAAACATTGAAGCCTCAGTATCAGATAAACAGAACACTGAAGATTCAAATTTTTTTCTACACAAGTCTTCCCAACTTAATTTACAGCAAACTTCCCATATGTATCAATTTGCATGTGACTTTGTAAACTTGGCATTGTTTTGTTTAATGAAGTCTACAGTTTTGCTGACTATACAGAGGTTTTGACGATACTTTCAGTAAATGTGAATTCGGAAAGTAAAGGAGGTGCTGTGTACAATAACAAAATGTGTATTATTTAATACAGAGGTCAAGAAGGAAATATTTTTCCCTTCTTCCAGAAAAAGAAAAAAAAAGCTTGAAGACAAATGTCTTAACTTCTGTGAGAGCTTTTGTATGATTTTTGTAAAACTTTCATGCTTCTCTGACATTAAGACTTCCACAAAAGAGAGGAGTGTTAGTGGGAACTTTTGTAGACATGAAGAAAGAGTTGTGTCTGAACATTGCTCTTTTGCTTAATTTCACAGAAGCTAGGAAAAAAGCCTGGAAAGCGGTTTTTAATGAGCTGGGTAAGGGTACTAAAAGGGCATTTGATAATTAACATTGTAGAAAAAGACAGTGAAATGCTTTGTAAGAAAAAAGATGCTTGACCAGTTAAAGATTATGGTATTAGGGAAAACCAAAGTGAAGAAGTATGAAACCAAAAACTGAGGAGTGATGACTAACTTTATGTCCAGATATGGGTGTTTTTAGGAAAAAAGAATTTTTAAGTGTAGTAAACAAAATGATAATTTTATATATGCCAGAATAGGCAGAAGCTAATTTTGCAGATGCAATGTATCTATCTAGTTACCTGGATTTTTTAACTGGCCCAGAAAACTCAGTCAATCATAGTCTGAAATTTTCTAATTAGAAAATAGCAGGGATATTTTTATTGAAAAGGTTGCAGGAAATGGTGCATTAGTAGTATTTTCTTTAAAAATACCAGTTACATTTTTGCTTGGGTTATTTGAATAGAAAATATAAAATAGGAACATTGAAGGCAGAAATAAAACAGTGCAGGACAGTGAACAGGGCAGAGGTGTAAAACTCATCCCAGAATGGAAAAGGCAGATGTGGCCGGGATAAAGGAACTGCAATCCAAATATTCCAGAGAAATACGCAACAGCTTTTGCAAACACTCCCCTACATAATTAGTGCTCACTTTTGTGTGTTCTGATCATCAGAGGGATTTTCAAAGTTGAGAATTCAAAGATACTCAACAGTGATGCAAATTCCTAACCTGCTTTCACCCTGATTTTAGTTAGCACTCAGTAACTAATCAATCAACATATTTATTTCAGGTTTACAGATAAACTAATGTCCACCTATTGCATAACATAAAAGTTTCTCCACATTACTGCATATGCATATGTCTGCAGAGCCAAAAATGCCAATTTATCCAGGTGAGTTAGAATAATCCCTGAGTTTACACGCATTATTTCTGCTCTTGATAAATTTATGAAGAAATGTTGCAAAAAATACGTGCCCTATAAAAGAAATCTCCAGGCAGTTTTTCAGTCAAAACATTGGCCATAAATTTTCCAAAAACATCAAAGCAGCTTTTAAATAAACATGTATGTCCTTCAGGAAGATCATATGCAGAAGAACAAATTCACTGTAAGGTCATTTTATTCCTAGACATGCCAGAAATTTGCCTTATATGAGTGGGTCGGTGAAAGGTTAGCAGACAGATCAATACCTCTCTGCTTCTGCTGCAGCAATGTCTGAAGTAACTGGCTGGTCATTTCGTGGGTGGTTCTTTTGCTTTTCAAAATCTCAGCTTAATAGCTACAACTCTGTCCAGGTCCTGTACTTCCCAAAGTACACAGAGATGGGGGAATGGATAACTAACAACTGTGAAAATAACTTGGACATCCAAATGTGCTCTCCGAGGCAGTCATCTCATGAAACAGACCAAACCTTTGAAAAGCAAGGCCAGTTTATAATAAAATATATTATATAAAAA
>NW_009195713.1:0-5039 GCF_000690835.1 Fulmarus glacialis | reverse complement strand
GTCCCAGCCAGAACCAGGACAGTTTTAAAAAGCATTGGCTTTTAACCTATACTTCTGTTATTTTTGATAACAGATCACAACAACATTTTGGCATTCTTTCACCAATTTAACCAAAACCAATTTTCAAGGCTCCAAAGCCAAAGAGAACTATGGTCAGATACTTCCTCCATTTGCAAAAAGGAAGACAGCAATGACTAAAATGCTGTTCAGAAATCTTATCAGAACTCTCAAACTTCTGGTAAAGCTACACATCCAGTTACAGTCACCTTTCGGTAGAACTGATTGATGCATAAACCTGCTAGTTCTGGTGAAGTACACCATTAAATGAATCCTCAGTCACATACCAGGGTGCTGTATCACTATAAAATTGAAAGTGCTGTACTTTTTTTAAGCTGCATGTTTCTGATGATCTCAGAAAGTTAATCACTCTAACATTGTCCTTGTGAATTACGTACATTATGGGAAATAATTAAAATTTACAATTAAAAATTTTTTAGGAACCAGTGTTTAAATCACGTCAATCTACAAAATGTCCCAGTAAGATGCCTCTATGTATTAAGTTTGGTACTTTGGGTCCCATTCACAATTTCCATGCTAAACAAGGGGGTTTTTTATAATTTCATGGCTACTACACAATCACCAGATGCCCAGAACCAATTACTGAAGAGCATGACAAATATGCCAATTCAGGAAAGAAGTTATTTAGAGAAATTAGAGAACACAAACACCCTGCACACTGAGCTTGTTTCCAAGTGGTCATCAGAACTCTTCACCCTAAAAGCAATGCTTCGTTTCTTCTGACAGGTTGTGGGCAGCATTTCAACTGTGCATCTCTTGTAAAAATTCTGCAACTGTACATTCAACATGTAGTTTTTCCACAATATTTCAACAGTTGAAGTGGCCCTGGACATTAAGTTGATTCCACAAGTGCACCATTTGAAATATTTAAGGATCACTCACCATAATGAAGATGTACTTAAGAGACAGCACAGGCCCCACTGCTGCAGCACCTAAACAAGAAGGATGTTCTCTAGATGCTCACAGTACACTGTCATGGTGGGAAGTTCTGAAACACTTTTTCTCCTGCTAGGCACAGTAATCTTGAGAATGGTAAGTATCTCTCTTTAATTTCTGAGACTCTGATCTTAAGCTTTAACTAGATGCAAAGACAGCCTTAAAAATTCACGATAATTTGCAGTCTTAAGCATGTATGTGGTTTATCTTCCATTAGTTTTCCTCTCTCCTTGTGTAACTATAGCTTCCTGAAGCTTCAGTTTTGACTACATAATTAGCCAAAAAACTCAGACTATTTCTGATTATATACGGTTTTATTAGGAAACAAAGCAGCATATGGACAGCATAAAAGATAAAGAACAAGCTAAGACAAAGGCACTGAAACAATGCTTGAAATTATTCAAAGAATTACCTGAGAACAAAGAAAAAAAAACTAAAACATGACTCCCAAAACACTTAATCCACCCTCCCCACTGGATCTAAGTTATTAAGTCACTAAATTTGAAGTTAGGAAAATCTATTGTTCCTTCTACTCTAGTGTCCTGCATATACAGGTTGCAGCTTACAGAACAAAACTACAGTACACAAACCATATACGCTGAAAAAAGGCAATTTTCCATGTAAATTAGGCCTACAAAGGCAAATATCACAATGAAGTAGAAACAAAAAACCAAGAACCAATATAAGTTAAAGAGACTTCAGATTTTTAATGAATTCACATCCATCAATGAGATTGGAAGAACAAGAGCAACAAAAGTAGCTTTTTTTTTTTTACTCCTTTGCAAGCACATTATAAAATAGTGTATTTCAAATAACTGAGCATAAAGCTTTTTTCTCTATCAGTCAACAACAAATAGTCAGGTCATTAAGTGACCCAAAGTTAGAAACAGATTAAAAGAAACCTTTGTTTTTGATACAAACTAACACTTAGAATTCTTAATTCATATTAATGCTAAATCTATTTTGATTTAAAAGAAACTTCCTTGAAGGAGTCAGGGCCATCTGCTAATATGAATTTGCCATTATTTTTTTGCCTAAGTGACCAAGCTCAAAACATTGTTTTCTTCAACTGCAAAAGAGACCCCTTACATTCTAAATGGAAGCGTATCATGCACATCTGATACTGAGTTCTGCTAAAAGATAATGAGAAGATACCCTCCCCCCAAGTGATGCTTAAAAAAAAGGGCTGCTTTAGCAAAATACGTGTTCCTCTTCGCAACTCTGCCTCAACACTCTTACGATGTCATCTTCTGAGGATATCACCTGTTAGCTCTATAGGGCCTTTATTCAAACCTAGGAAGTAGTCAAGAATATAAAGCATTCAGGCTAGACAGCCCATTACTGAGTCACTCAAAAATAATTTGGATAGCAGGTGGTATCTAACCGCGGAACTGCAGAAATACGGACATTGAAAATGTCTGAGAAAGACAAGGTCTACTGCAAGACCATAAAGAAGCCATGTAAGAGATTAGTACCATGGGACAGATGTAAGATGGTTTTAGATAAACTTCACAGAGTGAAAATTAGAACTGCAAATATATGAAATGTTTCCACTGAAAACTTAAGCTCATTTCTACTTCTCACTGCTAGCTGGATTTCCACAACAGTGAAACAGGAAAAAACCTCATCTACTAACAAACTTTTGGGCTTCTGTTTGTTTTTGCTAATAAGGGTGAAGCTCTAGGGGCTACCTGCTTATTCAAAGAAGTTTAATATTATTATAAAAAAAATGCAAAAGTTCTCATTATGTGGATTGCAGAAAAGATTAAGTTTAGGTGTGCCTGCAAATTTGTTGGCAGCAAAAGATGTCTCTATAATCTAACTATTATTCACATAAGATAGCATGGGAAAGTTTTGGGCAACTTCCCCAAAACCAGAAACAAATCTATTGCATTATGATAGTACAACAAAACCTCTGGAGCTGGAAAGTATTATTCTGAAAGATGCATTCATACTGCTACACAGACACAGTGACAATAACTCCACTTAACTGCAAACCTTGAGCACACTTTCACAGTGCACTTGGCATTAGAATTTCACATTTTTTAAAACTGGCAATTTAGCACAATGTCAGAAGGAAATTGCAGACGTAGGATTTTCAGGTTAATCACAGTTCCAATCCTGAATAAATCCAGCTACAAACCCAGTCATTAACAGACTAAAAACTTGTTAGCTTAAACAAAGAACCAAAACTGCTGTAAATTATACTGACAAACATCTGAGAAATTGTATTTTTTCTTCATAACATCTTATTAAAAACCCAGGACCTTAACTTAGCTAATACTGCTGTTGTAAATGCTACTATCTTTTGAAGGTTGCTTTCATTATTAAAGCTTTCACTTGCAGCTTTTTTTTTAAATAATAAGTATTATGAAGCTGGCCTCAGTGTCACCAGATGGATATGGAGACCAGAGATTTCAGTGACGTTTGCAAACTAAACACCATTGGCCTGGTTCATTTCCTCAAAACAAAATAAAAACCAGAGGCCAAGTGTCTTCACAAAAGTTACACTGCACAGTAACAAATTAATAGCCAATGAAATAGCCCCCACCATTAAGTACAATTAACTGTAAGGCTAATTAACTTCTTCTGACTAAAAACAATTAACCAACTATTCTTCAACACACATGCACACACAGGCATCCCCGTTGTAAAAGGAAAGAGAAAAAAAAAAACCACAGTTGTATATTTGGAGCTCTTTACATCCTTAATGCTGAAACATCGAAACTCTTCATAAGTTACTACTCACAATGACAAGTGGTAACTCAGTAATTATTTATCTGGAGCGTTCATACTGAAAGAAAAATTCTTTAAAAATTGGGAAAAAAGAATCATTTTTTCATTCTGATTCTCGAATTAGGAAAGGCAGAAAAAATGAACAATTTAATCCAAAGAAAACTCACATAGGACTACAAAAATTTAATATAAAATGTAATTAAGGAGCAAGCTTCAGGAACTGATGTTTCCAATAAAGGACACAAACACAGAGATTTATACTGAGTACAATTGCTTCCAGTAAGCAAAGCCTCTAGAGACAAAACGTGTTACTCTGAGTATGATTTTATATTATTGATCTAAATTATTCTCCCTTGATTGTTACAATCTAGCTCTACAACCTCTGAAAAATCATCATATTCCTTATTCTGTATTCTAACCTAAGAGGAAACATCACCTAGCAGCAGAGAAATTAAGTTCTCCTTTTCATTTGTTCCCAAGGGTTGCTAATGGAATTAAAACTGTAAGTAGCAAAGCATAATTTTTATATAGACCCAGTATCAAATAAAAGTTCTTTAGTCCCACATACACTCGGACACACAGGGATATTGAGAAAATTATGCTTGCTGGTTTGGATGATTGGAGTGAATGATAAATCCTATGGCTGGGAGACAGCCAAATCGTTTCAGTTATTCATGACACATCTGTGTGCCTCTGCTGCCTTCAGGAATGACAGCCCATATATTTCAACCCAATTCTGTGGCTATCAAATTTAAATGGTCTATATCTCACATTTTCCTCATCTACAGGTCAGACAGATACATGCTTCTTCCATTAACATATAGCACTTTCCATCAATGTTTCTCAACAATTAAAGCTTAAGCATCTGTTCAGAAAGTCTGGATTGGTGGGATTTCCCAATGTCCTGGTTTTGGCTGGGATAGAGTTAATTTTCTTCCTAATAGCTGGAATAGTGCTGTGTTTTGGATTTAGCATGAGAATAATGGGATAACACACTGATGTTTTAGTTGTTGCTAAGCAGTGTTTATATGAAGTCAAGGACTTTTCAGCTTCCCATACTCTGCCAGCAAGGTGGTACACAAAAAGCTGGGAGGAAGCAAAGCCAGGACAGCTGACCCAAACTCGCCAAAGGGATATTCCATACCATATGATGTCATGCTTAGTATATAAACTGGGGAGAGTTGGCTGAGGGGCAGCGATTGCTGCTCAGGGACTGGCTGGATGTCAGTTGGTGGGTGGTTTTTTTCCTGGGTTTTGTTCCTCTCTTGTTGTTTTACTTTTCATTACAA
>NW_009195712.1:0-6303 GCF_000690835.1 Fulmarus glacialis | reverse complement strand
AGGTCTTTTCCAACCTTACTGATTCTATGGTTCTAAGTAACTAGCGATGGGACGAGAGGAAATGGCCTCAAGTTGCGCCAGGGGAGGTTTAGATTGGACATTAGGAAAAACTTCTTCACAGAAAGGATTGTCAAGCATTGGAACAGGCTGCCCAGGGAAGTGGTGGAGTCACCATCCCTGGAGGTATTTAAAAGATGTCTGGATGTGGCACTTAGGGACATGGTTTAGTGGTGGATTTGGCAGTGTTCGGTTAATGGTTGGACTTGATGATCTTAAAGGTCTTTTCCAATCTAAATGATTCTATGATTCTATGCCTTACATTTTACAAGACATTCCAATGAAGAATATCTGAACTGCTTTTTTAACTAACATACCTGCATGGATTTTTTTCTAAAACAAACTAAAAAAGCCTGTGTTATTTGTTCTTGCCAGTAGATAAATTATTGTAAATGAGGCTTTATCATGAGTATGATGTGTAATTGTTTTATTTTACAAAGATTTCTCAATGGAGGACAGTCATGGACATAAGAATAACACATACAGAATATTCATGTAATTCCGCTAGTGATTTTAATAGGGTAGAAGGCATAAGAACTTCATTGTTGCAGTGGAAAAGTATTTCTTAGGAAGTCATTATTACTGAAAAGGATAATGAAAACTGTAAAAGTTCTAACACAATCAAACATTGCTGCATTAGGATATATCATTTTGACATTCCTTTCTGGCCTATAGGAGTATGATATAAAAATCATGATGGATTAAACATACCTTTGTAAAAATGGGTGCAGAATAGATAGGCTTGGGTCCATCCAGACGGTGCAGGTATGAAGTAGGGCTTTGAACCTGCAAAGCAATGCCACAATGCTATAAAATGGAAAGAATATTGGTTTCAATAATATGGCCTGCGTAGACCTATGCAATAATGCAAACTCTCGAATGTACAGTCTTGTTATGGTGTTCTCGTTCTAGCACACTTCTTGAGTGACATCACTATTTCACATCTGTTATATTTCTGAAATCAAAATGCAAGCTTTAAAGGCTTCTATACTTCCCATGAGAATTTTGTATCCAACTGTCTTTGCCTTGAAGTATTTTGAGAGTTTGACTCTTGCTAATTCAAGTAAGTTCTTTGCACTGAAGCATTTTTGCCTCTCCTGTTATTACATCCCTTAACTGATGTAGTAATAAAGAAATCCAGATAGCTAAAAGTTTATCAAGGTTAGCCAAAGGAAGGGAAAAGAGTTTACCATGTACAGTCTAACAGATTTTTTTTTTATTCGTATTTTATGATTTATATGCAAACTCTAAGTCATCCACAGTGGCATTAAAACTTAGTATAAACTAATGAACATTGATTTTCTACGTTTAAGTTCTAGATAGTAACATTTAATTTTCTCTAAAAGGCCCAAAGAAATGACAGCAATATTTAATTTAATAACAAAATCTAAAACTTTTGCTAAAAAATATTGTAGGTATTCATTTGTATTACATTCTTTTGGAATCGGAACAAGTCACTATTAAGTGATATACTCTCTAATTTTCATCATCACCAGATCTGTCAGCTGCTCGCATGCTGTGTTGGTACACACTGTGTAAGAATCTATATGTGTATCTACTTTTATGCCCCATTCACTAGATATATACTTAATTTTTAAAAATCATAATTCTTAATATAATAACGTAAGTTACAGTTCAATAATATAATAATATAATTCCTCAAAATGACAAATTTTGAAATCAAATTTAAAATACTTTTACTAATTTAAAAATTGGTGTCTAAAAACACCTGCTGACTGGGCACAGAGATAGGTTGAATTACAGCTGTGGTGACTCCAGACTTTGGTGTAGAAGATCCAATCGTCAAGGAAACAGATGTGGTTTTCTTTTGGGCCCTGAAAAAAACCAGAAAACAGCAAGCACTTTATAAGATCTGAAATCAGAATACGTTAGTTTGTAACCAATCAGCTACCTTGTATTTTCTACATCTTTAAATATGTCATTATCAGCTGAAAAGATCAACATTGGAGGTAGCTTGAGTAGAACACAATCTTCGGCTAATTTACACTTTCACACCCAATAAAAAGTACTGATTTAAGATAAAATGTATTTTGTTTCTTTAACTGTAGGCCTCTGCATGTTTTTTTGGAGACACAGGGCTGGGTGATTACAAATGAAGACTTGGTTAACTTAAAGTTACTCCTGAATATGAAAAGTTGATATCAACAGAAGAGTTGTCAGGGTAGGGCCAGACTTCTCTGACAGAACAAGCACATTAGTACAATCTAGAGTTATAATACTACACATTTATATCACATGAGAGAAGGAGAAAAGACAAGACATACACAAATATACCCCAGATGCTTATTCAGATCTAAAACTATCAAAGATTTTCCAGTGCCCCTTATTACGAAAATTTGCACAGCATTGGTTCTACTTTGCACACTTACTGTGGCATAGCTCCAGATTTTGATTTGAAAATTAAACTTTCACTCTCTGAATCTGTGGAACTGGCACCTGGAAAAGAAAGTATTTTCCATAATCTCATATCCTTTTACTGATTTATTTAATATTTAAATTCCAAAGAAAAAACTATGCTACTTTTGCATTTCACTTCAAGAGTTGAGAATTCTCTGTGATAAACTACTGCAGTTTTTCTTACCTGATAAAGATTTTAACTGTGTACTTTAGACAGTTACAGAAATCATAACCATGCCAATTTAATTGCAAACTGTTTTCCCTAGGCTCTTAGCCATCTTCCTTCATATTGAAGCAAATATGGCCAAAAAAGAAAAAAAATGCTTACTGCCACTACTCTACTGGAAATGTATGATTTTATTTACTTGAATGTTAAAACTTAAAGCTTAAGCAAACATATGGCTTATACACAGATAACAAATCTTCAACCTTAAGTAAGAGCAACTCAGTATAGCAAGACATGTTCAGACTAAACTTGCTACTCACCATCTCCACAGTTCAGACTATTTATATTAACCTATACATAACGTTTATGTACTGGTATTTCTTGCCAGTGGAATTCTTGATATAATGCATATGTTTGGCAATACCCTAAACTCACTTAAAGAAAAAAATACGAAAGCATTTATTCCCTTTCTCTTAATTTTCCTGACAACTGGTACTTCACACAACATTTATTCTAGACATTTATTCAGTACATATTATTCCTCAAAGGATTTGTGCATACATATGGATAGCTGTATTTGTAATACAAATCATAAGCAATTCATTATCAATATGCATAGTATAGCATAGACTGATTCCAATGAAACAAAGCTTGGACTGAATCACCCGAGTACCCTATTTATTTACAAAGTTTAGACTACAAAAATCAAAGCAACAAATAGCACAGAAAAGGTAAAAAGAGAGAAGCAATGTCAAGTCAGCAGAGTGGGTCTACATGAAAGTATTTCTCATGAGCAAAGAATAACCAGGTCTTGTGTGGCTGGGCCTGCTGCACAGAAGAAAGTATGAGGCATCAGTGTCATGAAGACTATTAACGTACAAAGCAGTGCTTGTGTGACAATCTGGTTTCCTTAAAGATCATAGGGGAGGAGCCTAATGACTTGTACAATTCTCTCTTTCAAAGTTACATGTTGTAAAACTTCAAGATAGCACTTCCACGTAGTAAGACTTTGCCAGATCTCAAAAAATCAATTCTTTTATTCACTGTATCTCTCTACCTAGCTGTTTCTTTTTCAGTGTTGCTTCTGTTATTACAACTTGAGAGAGTATTATATATTTGTACTATACCTGAGTATTTCTGAAATCATGCTTACTTCTGTAAAGAAAAGTCTTGGGGATTTTGCTATTACATCCTAATGTGGGATAAGAAAGTTCTGAGAATAAAAAACGTAATGAAGGAAACCCTATAAACACACATCTGTCACAATTTAGCTAATTTATAGTGAAAAGTTTATTGCTTTGTTAATCAAAATCTATTTAATCATTTTGGTATGGTATTATTCAGATTTGTTATGAGTATTTGTTATATTGTTTTATGCTTTCAATAAACCATTTAAATTAATTTTAATGAGTTACAAAACTGGTAAAAGAATACATATTACCAAAATGTTTGAAAGATGCATGAATTAAAATAAAAATCAGTATTCAATTAATATAATCAGGTCTAAAATACCATGCTCCACTAAAAAAATAATTTAATAACTTTACTCATGGTCAACTCATTAACTTTCCTCAGAGAAAATAATACTTGAATTATGACTAATTTTGAAGTCAAGAAATATTTTCACAATTACTAGCAGTTGATTCTGGACAAAACCAGTATGACTGACTTTTAACCTGACTTAAAGTCAGTGTACCAAATATGAAGAATTATAATACATTTACACATGACTGAAGAAGACTCATTTGGAGCAGCCACATTTATTTGCAGTGGAAGGAAGTTCAGAACTGAGACAGGGATTACTGCTATCATGAAAATCATTATTGGTATCACCAGTCAAATCTTTGATTTACAGAGGGTACTACTTAAAAGCTAACCATATGCCAAAAACTCTCCTTGTTCCTCCTTTTCCATTCTTTATCTTACTTGTACCCTAAATAAATATAAGTCTACCCACTGATTATTGGGACATTCCTTGAAATACCTGAATTAATATGATGTGATGTTCAAAATGTGTTGCATTAAAGGGAAGCAGAGGAACACCATAAAAATACCACCAAAGCAAATGTATTCTTAACATACAGAACCAATAGTAAACTTCAGCTTAGTTATCTTTTCCTGTATGCATCAGGTATCTTATTACTTCACCTCTTACCTTCAATGAATATTTCAGCTGATGTACTATCTGAACCAATGGAATTTGAAGCCAGACAAGTATAGCGTCCAGTATCGTCTTCAAAGGCTTCTGCTATAATTAGTGAATGAAGTCCTCCACTTCCAGAACGGATCTGAATGTCAGGGGAATTCTGGAGTTCTTTTCCTTCACAGAACCATCTGCAGCCCACACACATTTAAAAAGACAAAGAAAAAAAGAACATAAAAGATTGGTTCAGGTCCATCGCACACAAGAAGACATTACACTCCGCTGCAAAAATCTAAATTGCTACTGAAATCAGCACATGGTGCTTTGAAGTGTTTAATGGCATTCACAAAGAAATAACTTGCTGGGATACACTTTGTTTAAAAGGTAGTGAGACATTTGTGAATGCTAAGAAAATTGTACACACCTACAATTTAAAACTATTCCCTGTCCTGTTTTGGTAGAATTAATGCTTTCTGCATATCTCACATACTGGCTTGCTTTGACCACAGTCTAATCTATTTCAATTTAACTTGCTACTCCCTTCTTCCTAATATTCCCTGATTCGCCACACAGGATGTTTGATTTTTGTCTATCATGCCCAGTCAACCTAATATAATCCCATGGTACAGGTTCCATATTGCTAAACTTTAAATAGGTTTACTCTTGCCTCAGATCAGGAACATAAACTAGTTTTCTAGCCCAGGATTTTTTATGTATGTATATAATACAAGTTCCACTACCAAAAAGGTATGCCCCAACAAAAGCGCTGGGTTTAGGTACAGGCAAAACAGACTCTTATCTGGGGTGACTTATTACTAAGTAAAAGCACAGCTTATTTTGTTTACATGGGGTCAACCAAGTGTTTTCCAGTGCAGGCTCCTTGAAGAGCTAGTCCATGTTCTCAGTCCACATTGCTGCCATGAACGTACCAGCTCCCATCTTTTTTCTGTTTGATTCCCTCATATCAGCTAGTCCTATTCTCATAGGCTACTCCCTGATTTATCCATATATCTAGCTGCCCAGCAAGTATGAGAAGTGGATAATTCTTTTTTTTACAGGGGCTGTATGCATTTTTGCGAGGGGTGGTAGATTGGTGAGTCACTAAAGGAAAATCATTAGGGATCAGCCTTCCTTCCGTTCTCAGATTTTCACTATGCCCTGAAAACAAATTTTGCCAAGTCTTTCTGAGCTTGTTATTCCCGCTACAGTCCTACAAATTCACTCTGATCTTTACCACTCTTCCTTACCTTCCTCTCATCCCATAATCCTAATCTGTGCTTTTCCATGTTCTCTCTCTGCCTTCTTTTCCTTCTTCTTCCCCTGCCACCCCAAAATTCAAATCTTGCTGTGGTGAGGATAAAGACAAAATGAGTAATTCTTGACAGCAAGCATCAAAAGCAATCTTTCATTCTCTTCCTCCCGTACACTTTAGTTTCCTACTGTAGTAAGGATTTTTTTAAAAATAAATAAATATAACCACAGAAATTCACGGAGAGTTATAGAATCATAGAATCATAGA
>NW_009195711.1:1698-2996 GCF_000690835.1 Fulmarus glacialis | reverse complement strand
GGACATGGACAGCATGCGGACATGTCAACTATGCAGTAACTGCAGTGCCCAGCACCCGGCACCCACATCATCCAGAACCCAAAACACCCATCGCCCAGCACACAGGCCATGCCCAGTACCCGGACATGTACAGCACCCAGCACCCCCAGAACACAGAAACAAGCCCCTGGGCCTGCCCAGCAACGGGACTTGCCCAGCACCCCGCACACCCAGCACCCGGTAACCAGCACCTCCAGCACCCAGCACCCAGCAACCGCACCACCCAGCACCAGGACATGCCCATTACCGCCAATGCCCAGCCCTGCACCCCGACATGCCAAGCACTCAGCACAACCATACCCGCCAACCGGCATACCCAGTGCCCCGCACAAATCACTGCCAGCAGCAAAAGCCCCCACTGCCCAGCACGCCCATGACCTAGCACCCAGCATTCGTAATCACCAGAGCACATTACCAGGCCATGCACATCTTTCAGTTTTGGCCAATTCTGTGTGAGAGCGAGATGGTGTCACTAAGATCTTTCACTCATAGCCATTTTTGTGGCACCTTAAGCCGTCAGTCTCCCTTCACAGCTCAAAAAAATCCAAGTCCCTGTGCTTGTCCTAAGAAGTAACACTCACCTGGCTGGTGCCCAGAACCAAAGGGAAAAACATCAGCTAAGAATCCAACACAAATATGGCTATGAGTGAAATGTATTGCTGAACCTCATCTTCCCTTCGCAGTCCAAGCAACATGGCAGTTCTGCGCTTACCCTACAATTTAAACTTTATTATCTCCAGAGCTCTGTTCCAAGATGGAAGAAAACCTCCTCAGGCTCCCATGCGGAAGTGGCCAGGACTGAAAGTTCTTTGTGACTTTGACCTCTCTTTGGTAATAACTTCAGAGATACACCAACATCGTGGTTCTGCACTTCCACTACACTATATAACTTACTCAGGCAGGAGCCCAGGTTCTGAATGGAAAAACCGCTGCTGCGGGCTCCCACACAGAAGCGGCCAGAAGTGAAAGCTGTTGCTGGCCCCCACCTTCCCTTGGCGGTCCAGTAAGAGGCTCAAAAGCACTGTAGCTCTCCACTTGCTCTAATCCTAACGCTAAACTTGAGTCCAAATCTAAAATGGACACCCTCCAACTTAGAGCGCCTATACGGAAGTGGCCAGGGATAAAAACTGCTTGTGGCCCTCCCCTTCCCTTGGCAGCCCCTTCTAAGCCCACCAACACCAGGGCTTTGAGCTTGCTATACCACTCAACCATCAACCTGGCCAGAGCCAACTCCAAAACAGGTAAGGACCCCCTTGGGA
>NW_009195711.1:518-1303 GCF_000690835.1 Fulmarus glacialis | reverse complement strand
TGGCTACGGGCTCGTGACCGGTGGTAGCAGTAGAGTAATGGTGGCCACCACCCTGGGCTTGGGGATACCCAAGGTTGTAACGTGCACCCATGCTCTAGTGGGGAACCTCTTGGGATTCCTCAGTCGCACAGAGCTGCTGTTTCGAGTAGGGTGCGGTGAGAGTTTGACCAGACTCACTAAGTCGCTGAGGCGAGAGCTGAGGAGGATGAGGGCCACCAGGGTGTTGGGGGTGGTGTCCACCTCGGGGACAGTGTCGAGGAAGTATTAGAGGGAAGCCTTACCCTTCTCCATGGGCAGGACGCGCTCATGGCGGCTGGTGCATTTTTTTTGATAGGCCACTGTCAGCAGAGGCCATCACTCTGGAAAGGGGATGGGCTGGATGGGGACATTCTCCTGAAGTGGTGAGGAGACAGCCCTCTGGCACTGGGACATGTTAGACAGGCACGTTCTCCTGGAGAGTCTATGGATGATGGGCACTGGGATGCAGCGTGCTGCCACAGGCGGTGCTGGGCAGTGCGAATGCTCGGTGCTGGGCAGTGGGGTTGCAGGGCGCTCGATGTGCTCGGGGCTGGACACTGGGTGTGATGGGTGCTGATTAGTCGCCGTGCTGGGCATGTCTGGGCTGGGGGTGCTGGGTGTGCGGTGTGCTGGGTATGTCAATGTTCTGGGCATTGGGTGTACTGGGTGGTGTGCGCTGAGTGCTGGGTGCCTGCTACTGGTTGTACTGGGTGCTAGGCGCTGGGGGGGATCGTGCTGGGCCCTGGGGGGAATGTACGCAATGCACT
>NW_009195711.1:0-206 GCF_000690835.1 Fulmarus glacialis | reverse complement strand
GTACTGGTTATTGGGCTTCCTGGGTGCTGGCCTATGGGTGTACTTTGTGCTGGCCTTGGGCTGTACTGGGTGCTGTGCGCCTGGCACTGGGTGTGCTTCGTTCTGGGAGCTGTGGGTGATGGTGCTCGACACTGGGGGTACGGCATGCTCGGCACTGCGGGTGTTGGGCGCTTGAGCTTGTGGGTTCTGGGCGCTGAGAGTACTGG
>NW_009195710.1:0-55036 GCF_000690835.1 Fulmarus glacialis | reverse complement strand
CCTACACACACACTCGCGCCCACATCCCCCCCAGTCACCCCCCACCTCACACACACTCACACGCTCACACACTCTCCCGCTCACACACTCTCCCGCGGAGACACACACTCACACACACAGTCACACACACTCACACACACACTCACACGCTCACACACTCACATACTCACATACTCTCAGACACACACACTCACACATTCACACACTCTCTCACATGCTCACACACTCTCTCACAGAGACACACACTCGCACACACACTCACACACACATACTCTCAGACACACACACTCACACATTCACACACACTCTCACACGCTCACACACTCTCTCACAGAGACACACACTCGCACACACACTCACACACACATACTCTCAGACACACACACTCACACATTCACACACACTCTCACACGCTCACACACTCTCTCACAGAGACACACACTCGCACACACACTCACACACACATACTCTCAGACACACACACTCACACCACCCCCCACCTCACACACACTCACGCTCACACACTCACATACTCTCAGACACACACACTCACACACTCTCACATGCTCACACACTCTCTCACAGAGACACACACTCACACGCACAGAGTCACATACACACACGCATACATACTCACACTCACGTACACACACTCACACACTCACAGTCATGTACGCACACTCACACACACAGTCACACACTCATACACAGTCACACACAGTCACACACACTCACACTCACACACAGTCACACACACAGTCACTCACAATCTCACACACACACACACAGTAACACACAAACTCTCACAGTCACACACACTCACACACAATCACACACACATACAGTTACACTCACACACACAGACACACACTGACACACAGTCACACACACACACAGTCACACATTCACTCACACACACTTGCACACAGTCACACTCACTCTCACACATACAGTCACACACACAGAGTCACACACTCACACACACACACACACAGGGTCACACACTCACACTCTCACACTCTCACACACAGTCACACACTCACACTCCCACCTGCGCGTGGCTCTTCCGGACTCTTCTGCTCTGTACTTGGGCTGTGCAGGGCTGTACCAGCGTGTACCGGGGCTGTGCAGGGGTGTACCAGGGTGTACTGGGCTGTACAGGGCATCCCGCCAGAGACGGCGGGAGAGCAGCCTGGGGTCCTGCAGGTGGGTGCTGCCCAACCCCGGGAAGGAGCGGGGCCCTGGCAGATCTTTGTGTGGAAGGACCCCCGGGGCGCTGGGGGAGATCGGGGAGGCCGTCAGCTCCCTGCCAGCCCAGCGCAGCCTGGATTAGCCTAGTGTAGCCTGTTTCAGCTCGGTGTATCCCAGTGCATCTGGTGCTGCCCAGTGCAGTCTGGTGCTGCCCAGTGCATCCCAGTGTAGCTGTGGTCCGGACCTGACTCCCTTACCAGCCTCGGGAGCACCCAAGTCCCACACAGGATCTCATTCCCCTCGGCGTCCTGCCTGCTCTCTCCTGCCTGCCCTCCTGCTCTGTCCTGTCCCTGAGCCTCTGCCTGTCACCCAGCTCCTCTGTGGGAAAGCCTCGCAGCTAGCCCCAGTGGCTCGGGTGCTGCTGTGGGGAGGCATTGGAGCTCTCCCTGTTCCTGCCCATGAGTGGGACACAAGGAGGGGGCATGATGTCCCTGTGATAGCCCACCCTCACCATTGCTGGCATGCAGCCCCCACCATGGCCCCCAGCTCCCTGCTAGTGGACAAACACGGGGGCATTGTGGCAAGGGGCTGGCAAAGGCAGCTCGTCGGCAGCGGCAGGAGCTGGGCAACCTGCAAGAGACCACTGCCTGTGGACGAGGGTGCAGGTGCTGCTGGATGTGCACACAGGCAGAGGCAGGGGTGCTCACCACAGCCATCATTCCACACGGTGTCCCCAGTCACCCACCACTGATGAGGCCACGTTACACTTGGCACTGGGGAGGGAAACACCTCCCTGCAAAGGGGTTAATGACAGCCTTGCGTGGTCCCCAGACCAAACCCTCCAGCCCCATGGTGCCAATAAAGGATGTTTGCAGCCTGCTCTGGGGTATGGTGACTTGGTTTGGGACAGGGGACAGAGACCGGGACCCTGCAGATCCCTGCCTCTGTGAACAGCCTGGAGGAGGACGGAGGTGAATGACCACCTCCAGGGCTTTTCTTCCCACATGGTTGGCATCACTCAAACACCTCCACGGCTTCACCTGGTCCCATCCTGGAGCTCTGTGGTGTGAGGGGATGAGCAGCAGGAGCCAGTGTAGGCCAGTGGTGAGCTGGGTCCTCCTGCCAGAACCACTGGGACTGGGGACTGGTGACCCTATGGGTTGCCCAAGGCCGTGGCGAGAGCCCATCCCAAGAGGACAGGGAGTGAGGCTGATGGCATGGGCATGATAGGACAGTGCCCAAGTGCCGACACAGCTCTTTAGCATGCCCAGTCCGTACTGTGTGGCTGTGGGGGCCAAGCAGCAAGCTGGGCACCCATGCAGCAGAGGACCGTGACTCCATTTGACTCCATCCTGTGAGCTGCTCTCAGGAGGCTAGGGAGGGGGGACATGTCCAGGGCCCATCAGGGAGCAGGACTGGGGACAGGCAGGCACCGAGGAGCTGAAGGAGTCCTGTCGCGGCTACCCTGTCAGTTGCCTTCACATTGCTGGGGCTGATGCCACACGGACATGCTGCCCTGCGCTGCCCAGGGACACAGGAAACCTCTGGCTTGGCAGGAAAAAGCATCTCCCAGCAGGTGTGGGACCTATAGGGGAACCCCAGCTCTGCACGTCAGTGTTGATGTCAGGGTGAACAGCAATAGAGTGTAAGGGGAAACTGAGGCATGCTGAGGTTTACTTTGAGGAGCCTAGGCTGTGTCCTGGGAGAAGCTGCCCGTCTGCTCTGGGACAGCCAAAACATGCCAGCTGGTGGACAACAGCTCATGAAGTCAGAGCTGTGCCCAGCGCGAAGCCCAGCAGCTGCCTTCTGCTCTGGGGTCTGGATGCCTTCACCTCAACAGCACAGTCCCTTCACCCCATCTGCTCATGTTCCTCCTGAGGTTCCCAAGGTACCAGGGCCACACGCCATGTGTGCACAGGGCTCTGCATCCTGGGGGAGCTGGCTTGGCATCTGCTGGGATGTGTAAGTTCCAGGGCACCTCATGCTGGTACAGCATCATGGGGATAAGCAGGATACAGCCTGTCTGTTGTCCTGCAAGGATGCGAGGAGCTGGCATTTCTCTTCCTTTGCCCCTGGGGGCCATGTTTGCAAGGACACCTGGGTTGGGGGGGACTTCGCACCCTGAGCTGCCTTTTTTCCTGAGGCTGGAAAAAAGCCTTCCCCACCACAGCTCCAGGCAGTGACCCTGCCGTGGTGTTGCTGGCCCTATCTTCCTACTCCCACCCTTGTGCCAGCTGTGTCACAAGCCAGAACTGTCCCCCAATTCAGCTAGAAATCAACTCAAGAAGTGCTAGTTTGGGGCAAATCAGCCCCTGTGCAGCCCCAGACCCCAGGAGACGGTGCAGAGGCACTGCCCCGTCACTGCAATATGTCCCCACCATAGTGTCACCCTTCGTGTTTGGAGTCCCCAGTGAGCACCCGCCTGCCTTGGAGAGTGGCACACACAGTCCCTCACCTCACTAAAGGGACCAGGAAACCATCACCGTTCACCTTGTAACTTAATGAAGCACATGCTTGACATCCCCTTAGCAGAGCAGATGCCAGAGCCTCATTGGCAACCACCCGTGCCCCTTCCTCAGGAGCAAGTGGATGTGTTTGTGAGCGTGTGCGTGTGTGTAAGGCAGTATACATCCTGCCCCAGGGCAGCGAAGCAGGAGCAAGGGATGCAGCGGCTGCCCCGTGCCATCCCTGCTGATTGCCTGCATCCCCGCGGGGGAAAGCTGTCTGCGCTGCCATGTCCCCGTACAAGATGGGCTCTCCGGCACTCAGGCTGCAGCTGGAGCTCAGCAACAGCCATTTCCCTTTTATTAAGTTAACAAATAAATGCCCTGCTGGAGAGCAGGCAAGCTCTATTGATTCAGCACCTCCCCTGGGACCCATCAGTTTGCTGCTTTTTAATATACATTAGGGCAAGGAAAAGCCCTGCGTTGCCCAATTTGGCTGGGCTGGGGGCCCTCTGGAGCAAGATCCCAGCAAAAAGATGGCCTGGAGAGACGGGGCTGCCCCAGTGCTTGGCGCCCAGACCCCGCCTGGGGCACTGAGGTCTGTAAAGCGAAACCCCTGGGCAGACCCATTCCCAGAGAGGAATAACCTCAGCTGCTACTTGATACCAGGCAGCAGCAGACAATGCGCAGGCAGCACTGGGCAGTGCTGGCACAGGCATGCAGCAGGCACTGTGCTCCCCACGCTCTCCTGGCTGTGGCATCTCTGACCTGTCCCCCGCAGTGCAGTGGGGATGTCTGTGGGCTGGATGAGACCCTCCTGTGGGCCAGGCTGAGCAGTGGGTGCCCGAGCCTGAGACCAGTGTTTGGAGATACCCAAAGTGACAGAAATCGCACTGCAGTGGCCAACTCTCCTCTTGCTTAGAGCCAGGGCTGCTGCACTGACCTGGACGTGCTCTCACACCTCTGCCCCATCCCCAGTTTCTTACCCAGCTGGGAGAGTGAGCCAAGAAGCCCCCAGGCCTCACTCTGGTACAAAGCCTGTGCCTGCCTGCTGCCCCAGCCCAAGGTAGATCTGTCCAAGCCACTTGTCCTCCTCCCCACAGGACAGGCTTGGCTGCAAGCAGGAGGAATGGGCTCCAGCAGAGACGTAAGGATGCTGGGTCCAGCTGCTGGGATACCGGGAGACCCCTGGAGGTCGGCACCCTCAAAGTGGCTGGTTGACGTATGAGCACTTGGGAGCAGGGACAGACCTCCCTCAGCATGGGGAATGGAGGCTGCCATATGAATCACTGCCAGCTCCCGTTAAATGTGGTCTCGCATTTGCAGCCCACTCCCCAGGCTGGGCTAGGCAGTGAGCAGCCGTGGGCACAGGCTGTGCAGGCAGGGTGGCAGAGGAAGCAGGGGACAGAAGAATCCACGGAGTCACACAGCAGGAACACTTTAATGACCTGTCCAGCTCTTGCAAGACCCTGCTGGCACAGCATTGTCCTGTCCTGCACCAGCATCCTGAAGACCCGTCCCAAAAATCCTCCTGCAGCTGGACAGAGCCCACCAGGACCCCAGGCAGAGAGGGTGAGCAGTGCGGCATTGCTCCAGTAACCCCCTGCAAGCTCCTGAAGGGACCGGCATGGGCTGCATCGGCAGGTGGCTCACAGGCGAGTGACAGCAATGGTCTTTTGGGAGGGGGCTGCGCTGAGTCCTGGGGAGCTGGCTGGTGATGCAGCTGAGGTGTCATGGGGGGCAGAGCCAGTTTTTGTGCCCTGCCGTGTTTCTCTTCCCTTTAGCAGCTCCACGGCTGCTTTCTCTACTTCATCCATCTCCAGCTGGCTGCTGGCCGCCATCTCGTCCCTCGTCACTGCTACGAAGGATGGGTCACGGGCCAGAGCCGCAAGGCCCCCGGAAATCAGAGCCTGCAGCAGAGGATGGGGTCACATCCCAATATGTGCTGTCTGTAGAAGTGTTCCTGGCTGCAGGCAGCCCACCCTCGCCTCCTTTTCCCTGCTGCTCTTTGCGCTGGCACATACCTGCTGCTCACCTTCGTAGATAAGCTTTGCCCTCCAACCTCCAACTCGGCATGAACATGGCACCCCTGCCAGCCCCTTTCACTCCCTGGCAGCCCTGCCTTTCCCTCTGCCAGGCTGTGCCCCTGCCTTACCTCCTGAATGAGAAAGGTGATGGCTGGGGTGGAGGATGTGCTTGGGTCACCGCTTTCACTCCACTGGTACCCTGAGCTGGACGTTGTTCCCGTCACAGTGCCATCTTCTCCGGGCAGCTGGGTAAGAGGAGCAAAGGGCTGCAGCCTGGGCTTGAGCAATGCCCATGGAAGATCTCTCCCATGTTAATGTGGGGGCTGCAGGTCCTGTCCCCAGCCTGGACATGCACTCCCATCCTGCTGGAGCTCCTGGGTCCAGGGCACCACCCGCAATGGGACCAGCAGGGCCATGTGGGCAGAGGGAGCTGGGAACCAGCCCTTATCTCCTGCCCTGGCACTTGCCAGGCAATGAGGCACTGTGGCCAGCCAAGGACAGCCAGGGGAGTGTGGGAGCAAACCTGACGCACCCCTTTTTTCTGCCCTGGCTCTGGAGGCAGCCAGGGAGCCAGAGAGATGCTGCTTTGAGCTGTCCGAGCTTAGATGAGCACCTCGTGCCTGCTGCAGCAGTAGGGCAGGGACCCAGCTCCTTCCCCGAGCTGATCAGAAAGGAAAGCTCCAGCAAAGCTGGGTTCATGGTGGGGAGCTCTAGAGACCGGCTCCTCCCCAGCATGGCTGTGACAGCCTTTTCCAGAAGGGGAGGGAGGTACACCATGCCACCCGCATTGCTGCCTCTGGACATACATTGCCCTCTTTACCTCCTGGGGGAGAAGGTGCAGCCCTGATGATGGGTGACTCCCAGAGGTGGCCCCTCGCCTCCTGCTTGGCCTCCGTTGCAGCTTCTCCATTGATAAGGGGTGATTGCACTCTGGGAGAGGGAAAGGTGGGGACATCAGAGCAAGGACACCACTGCCACCCAGAGCTGGGAACAGGTTAACTAGACTGGGGGAACCAAAGGATTTAGGGGTTCAGAACCAACCAAAGCCCACTGCCCTGTGCTGGCTCCTCACTCGTGGTTGGGAGGGCTAAGTCCCTGTTCGTGGAAATGAATACAGTCCTGGGCCCTGCTGCCTGGGGGTGGCCAGTCCTCCCCCAGCCCAAGGCACTGGTTCCATGCTCCATCACCCCGGAAGGTGGGAAGGTGGGAGGAGGGTCTCCTGGAGCTCCCCAGACAGGTCCCGCTGTGCTCAGGGCTCTCAGCTAACCTCCAAGTTGCTGGGGTCTGTGTCTCTTCTTCCTGCCTGCCAACATCAGCCCCTTCCCCCTACCCTGGCCCTTGGGCTGGTCCAGATCCCCCAGAAGAGGAATGATGCTGAGACTCACCCCGCACTGGACACCTGGGTGCTGCTGGCACCATCTTCCTCAGCACCTCGTCCTCGTACTCCATCCTGGCAAGGGCAGGCAGGTGGGTCAGCCTGAGCAGGGACCACATGCCGAGACCAGCTCCACCCAGGGGTACAGCCCTCCCCACCTTCTCCACCCTGGGGAATGCAGCTGGGGGGGTGGACCAGGAGGGGCACCTGCGATAGATGAACAGGGTGGAGGCCCCAAGAAGCAGGATTAAGTACATCCTCTTACATTGGTAACCCTTGTCCCTTGTACTCGTGCCCAAGCAGGTGCTGGTGGCCCCTACCTGGGCCTTAGCACTCAGAGATTGGTGGGGAAGGGGGAAGGGTTGTTCCTGTGATCCCTGGAGCCCTGCTGTCCACCTCATGGCACAGAGATGAAGGAGTGATGGGAAGGACGAGAAGGGCATGTAGGGAGTCACATGCACTGATGTGCGGAGCCACACACCAGCCCTGGAGCTACCCTGCATGTTCTGGGGACATCTCTGGCAGTGCCAATCTGGGGCCCAGGGACCAGCGAGGGATGTCTGTCCTCCCTGTCCCCTTGCCTGGGCCCTGCCTCACACCCCAAGGTCTGAATTTCTGCATAAAGCTCCTGTGTCCATGGAGCCACTTCCATGGCCAGCGCTCGATTCCTCCCCCAGTCTTCAGGGACCTCGCTGCTGCAACTCAGCCACTTCTCCGGACCTTACCTGTCCATGAAAAGCCCCTGGGCAAGACCGATGTGCAGCCAGCCGCCAGCACAGCCTCACTGGGAGCCACCGGGCACTGCCCAGCTCTGCCCCTCCTTGTCTGCCCACGGAAGGCTCACCAGCCCTTACCCCTCCAGCCAGTCATTGCTGTTGGCGTTGTTGACGTTGGTGTTGCCTTCCTGGGGGAAGTCATCAAGGAAGACGGGGGAGTCGAGGTCCTCGCTGCCCACCTCCGTGAACTGCAGGGGCCTCTGGCTGGCCACGTGGTGCTGCAGGGGGCTGCTGGGCTCTAGGAAGCTGTCGACCTGGCCAAACAAGCCACCTGTCCTCTGCAACCAACAGGGAGGACATCAAGGGAGGCTTGGAGCTCTGGGCTGCTCTGGGGCCATTCCCATGGAAGGAGACATGAGGGATGCCTTGTGGGAACAACGGTCTCTCTGCTCGTCTCTCTGCTTGGGCCTCGCAGATCGCACAGTTTCAAAAGCCTCACTGCCCAGTTTCCCAGACGGGGAAACTGAGGCATTGAGGGGTGATGGTCACGCAGCAGCACTGGGATGAGAGCCAGCCCTGTGCATGACAAATCCTGCCACTTCTGTGGGACAGCCTGAGCCGGTGACACCTCTGGACACAGCAGGAGGTGCAACCCTGCAACACCACAGCTGCCCAGGCTGTCTCAAAGACTCCCAGGGAGTGGGAAGTGAATCTGTTCCTGCTTTGGTGATGATGACACCTGAGCTGTCCCGCCTTAGCTGGCAGAAGGTGTGAATGGGGCCCACCAAACCTGCGGGTAAACATTCAGCATATCCCTGCCAGGCATATGAGCAGGGTTCTTTTACAGAGAGGAAACTGAGGCAGAGAGCAGGTTGCCCAGGATGATTCAACTAGGATGTCCCGATGCTCAGGGAAAGGAAAGAATTGCTGATCCATCCTTGTGGTCCACACTGTCTTTCATGGTCAGGCTCACCTCTGTGGACTGTTCTCCAGCTGCTGGCAGCCATGCTGACCCACCACCAGCACATTGAAATGGGGATGGGTGGGACCACCACCACCTGGGGTGCCCTGAGGGCTGCACTCACCCTGTATATCCCTTCCTCCATGGCAGCCTCCACCATTGCTCTTTCCAGCTCCTCCTCAGCAGTCAGGTCCCCAGAAATGGCCCGATGGATTTCAGGAGCAGCTTCTTCTTCAATGCTCCTCAGCCCAGCCTGGTGGGGACAAGAAGGCATGGCTGGATGTGGCCTGGCCTCACCACCCGTCTCACTTTGGGCTTTGGAGAGGGAAACATGATGAAGCATGCTTGCCTGGTAAGCCATGCTGCCCTGCCAGGTCTCCTACCAGGGACAGGCCATGGGTCACCCTACAGCTGGCTGGATCTGTGCTTGGTGAAACAGCTTCTGGGTTAATGCTGTCCCACAAAGGTGTCTGCTAAGGGCAGCCTGATGAAGGATCGGGCTGGTGGTGCCCAAGAGGTAGCTGTGCCTTTGTCCCTGATCTGAAGATATCTGATCTGGGGCCTGGCTCTTTTCCTTGCCTTGCACCTTTGGGGCCTGGTATTTTATCTCTACAAGTGATTTCCTCCCTATAATGTCAGGAGAGGCTGGGGACATCCCAGCTGCTCTGCCAGCCACATAAATCCTCTCCCATCCCACCGTGACAGCATCCTTCAGGGCTGCTGTGCAGGCTTCTCTGACTGCAGTGGTCCTGCTCAAGATCAGCCAGATCAACCCCTCTCTACCTGACATTGCACTAGGCAATGTGAGATGACACAGAGAGAACCAGGAACACAGAAGTATCCGCAACACTGCTAAGGTGAGGAAAGGGAGAAGGCCCTGGGAATGGAGAAGAGTAAGTGGATAAGGGCCTGGATGAGCAGCATTCAGCCCAGACATTGCTCTGTGGTGGGAGTTTCCAGGTCTTAAAACTGCTTGGTGAGGCATCAGAGCCTGCTGAGTCTTCTCTGCGGCCGAAGTCAGCAGGGCGGAGAGTCAAAAATCTCTGCTTCTGGAGTCAACTGCACCCAGGAGACTAAGGTCACCCTCAGCACCTCGGTGGGTGCTCATGGCCAGTTCAGCACTGGTTCACTTGGGGCCATCTAATTTCCAGAGCCTGAGGCACAGAGGTCCCTATATATCATGGTGGCTCTGTCTCTTTAAGTCACCCTGGACTTTCCTGAGCCAGGGGATGCCTCTTCCCTGATCTGCAGAGCTCCCCACCATACCCTGCCTGCCCCCAGGAAGGGTCACCCCTCCAACACCACCCACACGCTACCAACCTGGATCTCCACAGGGTTCTTCTTGGGCCGGTACCCGTAATACTCCTCCTGGCGCTTCATGAACTTCCTGAAATGCTCTTGGATGAGGAAAGTAGCATAGAATTTGCCCACTGTCACCTCATCATCTGGAAGGGAGGAAGCCAACCTGACGATACCGCCTATCACAAGGCCCTGAGTTGTCAGAGCAGCTGAGACCCCACCCAGGTGTTGCTCTGCCCCTCAGGGAAGTGCCATCAGATGACATACCTCCAATAGGTGGGATGACCTGGTCCAAAAGCTTCATACTTGTTCGCTTCCAGATTTTTTTGATAATGGCTCTGAGCTCCTCGTTGGCTTGCTCAAAGTTACCTGCGAGAAATTTTTTTTCGTTCCCACGGGAACGTGAACATGAGGAAAGAGAAAGCATGTGAAAACCTGGCCAGACCCTTCCAGGTGTGACAGCTCCTCTCCAGCCTCCCCACACAGCAAAAATGAGCTTTGTAAGAATGAAGCTTTGATTTTAGCAAAAAGACTTTAACTACAGCGTGAGTCAGACCTAGCAAACAGGTGGAGCGTTAGTGGCACCATCTCTGTTCTGGTGATCAACAACGGATTTTGACCTCCCCTTTGGTGCTCTCACAGGCTTTACAATTCCTGCTTGCCTGCAATCCCAGTCTGTCCCCATATGTGCTCCGCGATTCCCTGTGCTCCTCCCAGGGCTGCCTGCACTGTGCTGGAGGCCATGTTCCCCTCCCCAGCTGGAGGGATGGCACCCATGCCATGCTGCTGGAAGATGCCAGCCCCAGTGGCCCACCACCGCCCAGCCTCATCTCCTGCTGGAGCTGGCTGCCCCAGCCCAGCCACAGAGCTGCTCGTGTGATACTGCCTAACCCACAGGCATGGAAACAAGCTGGTGTGGCATCTTCCCAAAGCAGGGCTTTGCAAACCATGCTGCTGGCATGTGTGAAAGCAACTCCTCCCCAGCACAGCTAAATTCAAAGGGGATCTACCCCCTTCCATTCCAGTCTGAGATTGTAAATACATGGGGAAATGCAAAACTGGAGCAGGTGGTGCTATGCTGGGGGCAGGGGGAGATCAGACTACACTCAACAGTGCATGAAGGGAGGCCGGTGGCTGTGCATTATGGCAGGGATGGGAACTGGGTCAGAACCGCTCCTGAGCTGTTCAGGGTGAAGTTATGCAGCTGGGGTGGCATTGGTTTGCTCTTCAGGGCTGCAACACTTGTGCCTGCAACTAATAATGTCCTCCAGGCTTAGCCTGAGCAGCCCCATGCATGCGCCCATGGTCTCTGGTCCAATGAGATAATTAATGGCATGAAGCCAAGGGTTGCACCAGAGGGTCTAGGCCCCATAGGCAAGTGCCCTGAGGTCCCTGGACAGAATCGGGGAATGGTGTGTAACCAGCACCCTGCAGCACAAGGACAGGGTCCCCCCATCAGGCCGTAGAGGCAGACAGGAGCATCACTTACCTTCTGTCTTGATCTTGAGGGCTGTCCTCACCAGCGCAAAGAGGGTTGCATTGAAAGTGACAGTGCCATCGCTGTTCAGGGGCATGTTCATGCACACTAGACGCTGCACAGCAAACCAACAACTGTGACCCCAGGCAGCAGAGCAGGCCGGCAGCTCCCCGTAAATGGCCCTCCCTGCCCCAGAGGGCACATGCTGGCCAGGGAGAGGTTCTGCCCGGGGCACTGAGCTGCTGGCCAAGGAGCCTCCCAGCTCTGCCTGCCCTGCCCAGGCCCACGGGACTCTGCACCACTGCTTGGCAGCGCACGGGTCAGGGGCAGCGACATTACTCATCCTAACCAGCCAGCTAAACCAGACCAGGCTGCGGGGAGAGCCAGGTCAGATCTGTGGAAATAACCCAATCTATGGGGCACCGGTGCCATGGGAGAAAATCACAGAATCATAGAAACATTTAGCTTGGAAAAGACTTTTAAGATCATCAAGTCCAACCGTTAACCTAACACTGCCAAGTCCACCACTAAACTATGTCCCTAAGTGCCACATCTACACGTCTTTTAAATACCACCAGGGATGGTGACTCAACCGCTTCCCTGGGCAGCCTGTTCCAATGCTTGATAACCCTTTCAGTGAAGAAATATTTCCTAATATCCAATCTAAACCTCCCCTGGGGCAACTTGAGGCTGTTTCCCCTCGTCCTATCACTTGCTAATTGGGAAAAGAGACTGACACCCACCTCATTACAACCTCCTTTCAGGTAGTTGTAGAGAGCGATATGGTCTCCTCTGAGCCTCTTTTTCTCCAGACTAAACAACCAGCCAGCAAGAGACACAGCATTGCTCCCAGGTAGATGGGAGTCATTCTGCATTGCGCTCCACCTTCCAAAAAGTGCCCCAGGCTGCTGTGAGGGATCTGGGGATCAAACCTCGTAATGAGTTTGCCCCTCAAAGTTACCCTCATAATGAGGGTTTACACCAGTGCCTGAGCCCCTGCCCTGGATTTGTGCAGAATGAGCTAAGCCGGGAAAAGTGTACTCATGCCTACAGAGCCGGTGTTTCCAGCTCCCTCAACGCTATCAGCCCTTGGAAACAAACTTCTACAGCCCAGTTGATGTGGCCAGCTACTCAGGCCCAGCATTGCCCTCCTGCACCAGATGCAGAGCACCCCAGTGTGGCTTGGGAGTCCCTCTGCACTGAGGGCTCCAGGTGGGGCAGAGACTAGCCCACCAGGGCCATCCCCCTCGGTGTGGGGGTGAGCATAGGCAAGTCCTTATCTTCAGGACCCTGAAACACATCAGCTCCATGCAGGTTAACAGCGTCTCTCCTTACCTCCAGAATACTCCCCTCCATTAAACACCAGAGGCCAGAGCATGCATATAAAACATTAGACTGGGAAGCTGGCTGGATTGCCACCCTCAGCCTCCCTGGGGAGGATGCAGAGACAGCTTGGGGAAGGTGCCCCTGTGCCCACACACCCTGCCACCCCCTTGGCTTTTACCTTACAAGCTACACGGTGTGGGCAGAACTTCCCGAAGCCCAGGGGAGGCTGGATACGTCTCAGCAGAGTCACGACATCCAAGTGTTTGATCCTGCCCCTGCAGAGGCAACAAACTGCATCAGCAGCATGGTGGCAGACATGGGGGACAGGTGGTTCGGACAGGGGCTGGGAAGGGTTCATCCTTGTGGCCTGCCCCGTGCTCCTGCAGTGGGCAAATCCCTACACTTCCCTATGCTCCTCTTGGGGAAAGCAGCTGTTCCCTGTGGCACTAGACAGCAGATAAAGGTGTGCGGTGGCATGGGAAGAGTTGGCAGCATCACCAGGGCTGGATGAAGAGGGGACTGGAAGTCTCGTGTCCCCAAACATCCCGATGGCCTGTATTAGCCCTGGAATATGCTGGCAAGTCCACATTCACCTCTGAGATGCTGGTATCTAACTCTTAGTGCCACAGCTCACACTGCCATGTGTGACTCAGGGCAGCCCACCCCAGCCTCCCCATGGACCATCCCTTCTGTGCCACTCACTCCCTGGCACTCACTTGGCCTCGGGGTCGTACTCAGCCCAGATCCGTTTGAACTCGTCCAGGTGATGGGGCCCAAGGATGGACCAGTCACGTGTGAGGTAGTCAAAGTTGTCCATGATGACGGCCACAAAGAGATTAATGATCTGAGGGCAGAGGAGCGGGTGTGAAGGATACAAGTTAGGGCAGGGCCAAGCACTCAGCAGGTCCGTGGGCAGAGGGACAGCGACAGCCCTTGCAGCTGGCAGCACAGAGCAGGGCAGTGCTGCCTGCGGGCCCTGGCCAGGGCCATGGAAAAACGCAGGCAGACGTGTTCGGGAGCAGAAGGGGCTTGCGTTCCCCCAGAGCCAGAGGAGGCTGTGGGTCACCCCATGCAGGGAGGGGCCTCCCACCCAAGGAGATCATGTGAAGGGCCCCAGCAGGCACAGGGCATCTCTCCCCTCTCTACCCTTGCAAGAGCCAACACAGACACATTTGGACAGCAGCACATGGGGGCTGTGGGAAGGAACTAACGGGGGATCCTGGGCCCCACAGGAGTGCATTGCCAGGTTTATAGCATGGCTGGGTAGATGGGCTGGGAGATGATGCCCCTAGGAAGAGGGTGCTGTGGGCTCAGCCCCACGAGACGCAAGGCTAACACCAGGGGCTGCCCAGGGCCAGGACAGGGGTGCCAAAGGGAGCCCCGTGGGAGCCGGCATACCAGGAAGGCGCAGAGCATGTAGAAGCTGATGAAATAGAAATAGGCGAAGCCCGTGCCGCAGGTGTACTCCTCGCCCTCGGCAAAGTCTGACTCAGGGTCACACAGCTTGCCGTAGCTGCAGTCCAGCAGGATCTCCTGCCAGGCCTCGCCGGTCGCACACCTGGGGAGAATGGATGCCTGCTGGTCCCTATCTGTCCCAGACATGAGCTGGGCACGCAGGAAGGGCTGTGGCCAGCCCAGCACACAGGGGAACGGGGAGCCACTGTGAAAGGAGCGGTCAGGATCCTGGGCTTGCTGTGCTGCTGTGGGGAGTCTGCTATTGAAAGTTCAAAAGTGAAGTGTTTGGAGTCAAGGAAAGCCTTGGGCTGAGCTCTTGCTTCCCCTTGAGTTTCCTCACAATTCACAAATTAAAATCCAGTCTGGGACGGAAACATTCAGAATAGAAACCGCAAAGTGCCCCTCTCGCCTGCAGCTCAGCCACACCAGGCAAACCGACAGCCGTTCCTGAAATGCTTTCACTGCTGCAAGGGATTTTTCTGAAGGGCAAAAAAGAAATCAACTACAGAAATGCTGGTCTCCCTCACTCCAAGCTGGTGGGCTTCCATGCTGACTCTGAGCCCTGCTACGTTCTGGAGCTGCTCGCTCGCCAAGACAAGACTGACCTGAAGAGCAGCAACACAGCTTGTGGAAAGGTTTGGAAGTTGTTGTTTCGGTTTATCTGGGTCCCATCCACCATGGCGATCTTCCCAAACATCTGTAAATCACATTGTCAGGTCCCCAGCACTCTTTCTCAGGAACTGACCACCCTCCAGAGCACCCCTGTCCCTGAGCTCCTCTTCCTCTTGTTTACTTGCCTTTGGGTGTCCCCAAAAAAGACTGAGACCAGGGTGTGGGTGCTCTGGGGCTCATGAGCTCCTTGGACATTCCTGCCTATGCTGAAAATGCCTCGGTCTATGCTGCACTTCATCTGGGCCAAGGAGACAAGGTCTTATGAACCAGGCACAAGTACTGGTGACTGTGTGTCTAGGTTGTGCCATTGACTCCAGAAGTGCTATTTGCTGCATGCCTCAGTTTCCCTAGCTGCAGCCTAGGGATGCTAGGGCTGTAAGCGTCCTTGGAGACCAAGGTAAAATGGTCCCATCATGTGCAAAGTCATAGAGAGTGCCTGGCAGAGGACCTAGTCCCTCTCCATCCCATCTCCCCAGATGCTATCAGGTTCAGGGCATCTGTTCAAGACCAAATCCCACCCCTGTGCCTCTCACCTGCATCCCGATCACAGCATAGATGAAAAAAAGCATCACAATCAGCAGGGCTACGTAGGGCAGAGCCTGTGACAAAAGGACGATGGCTCGTGTGAGACACCAGCCCAGCACCAAGGCAACCCAGGGACAGAAGGTTGGGTCTGGAGCTACTGCATGAGGCCAGCATCCAGGCATCCATGTGGGGAGGGGACAGCTTACTTTCTGCCTGTTCCTCTAACCACCCTCCCACTAGCCCCACTCTCCAGTTCTCATGCCAACCCCCAAGGGAGCACCGGTTCTCTGCAGCTGGGACAAAGGCTGAGCACAACCTAGGGATGCCCAGGGCTGAGGGAGCTGCCCAGGCTCAGGAGCTGTGTGCTGAGATCTGCAGCATGCCCTTGAGCTACTCACTTGGTGCAGAGCCCAGCCTTGCTGGGACCAGGGCTGATGGGCCTGGGCAGGCCCTGCCTGCTTGCTCAGCCCAGTGGTGTCTCAGGCTCTGACACACAGTGGTGTCAGCCAGGGAGACCTCCCCACATCTTCCCACCCATACAGGCAATGTTCTGCCACACAGCACAGGCCTCTGGTCCAATCTGAGGCCAGCAGACTGCCAGCACTGGAGCTTTCCTCCTCTGCCTGGTGAGGACAGACTGCTCGTCCAGCTAGCCTGAGGATCAGAGCTTGCTGCCAGCCCAGGGCATGTCCTTGTCTGAGAGGGAGCACTGTTCCTCACATACCTGGAAGGACTTGATGAAGGTCCACAGGAGGGTCCTGACACCTTCCCCCCGGCTCAGCAGCTTCACCAGGCGCATCACCCGGAACAGTCGGAAGAAAGTGATGGAGACACGGGAGTTCTCATCAGAGTCCTGCAGGCAGAGCACAACACTTGGAGGGCAGCTTGGAGATGCTGATGCCTCCAGGCAGACAAGGCGGGGTCCAGGTCCTGGGCAGGGAAGGGTAATGAGATTCCCCCACCAGGCACCAGTCATGGTCACTACAGCCCTTGCCTGCACGGAGGACCAGACTGCAAAGGGGATGTGCTGGCACTTTCCCTCCAGCCTTCCCAATGAGCTTATCTCCCCAGCTTCATTGTCTCACATCTATGGCCCCCCCTGCCCGGGCTGCTCCGGGACGCCTGGTTATGGGTATGAGAGCAATCCCGTTAGCTAGGGGGATGGGACACTGCAGGGAGAAAGGCATGCTGCAACGCAGGCTGGGAGAGTTGTGCTGTTCACCACACACCAGGCAGGGCCACCCAAGGACAGGCTCAGGTCCCTCCAGGCTCTCGCCCAGCACGTACCATATGGGACACTCCCTCTCAGGGCCTATTTTTAAGGTGAGCTGTAGGCCAGGCACCAGGCACACAAAGGGTTAATGATGGCTGTTTAAGCACAGAAAGGTTGGTTTGAGAATGTCCCAGCAGGGCCTTCATGGACCAAAGGAGGGACTGAAGGCAGGGTGGCTCTCGGGGGGGTGCTGCCTCTCTTGGAGGGGTGAACAGCCATGTCCCAGGGCTGGGGACTCCTGGGTTCAGGGCAGAACAGGCAGGCAGGAGGGGAGCCAGCGGGCACAGCTCCTGGGCTCAAAGGGCCAGGTTTCATCTGGGAGCACCTGGGACATTGGCAGTTGGAGATGCTGGGGGCTTGGTCACCTGCTCCCTTGGTTGCTCTGGCACAGCACAGCCTCAGCCCCAGCCTTTGCCACCAGGAACCTGCCTCCGCCAGGCACTGTTGATTCTGACTCCACTGCCCCCTCGGCCTCCCAGAGCTTTAATGCTGCCACTGGATCCCCCTCACTCCCATCATCCAGCACACCCGCCCTCAGCTATTTCAGGGCAACAAAACCCAGCTGTAAACACCCCTCCCAGCAGCTCCAGCTTCCCTAGTCTGGCATTTCTGAGTTCCCAGGGCTGCACTGGAAAACACCATCTCCTCTCCCCACCCCTTTCTTTTGCCTTTCGCTCTTCTAGTGCCTAGCACCTGCCCAGGGAGCACGATGGTCTGGAACATCTCATCAGCTCCAGCGCACCATGTCCCCACCACTGGGACCTCGGCAGTGCGCAGCGAAGGCCAGCTTGCCCTCCGCAGTTTCCAGCACCAGGGCCCTGGGACCCCTGGGAAGAGGCTCCAGCACATGGGACCCTGCAGCCAGCCCCTCCTCATGTTCAGAGCTCCTACAGAGCTCCTATGGGCCAACCCAGGGCACCCCACTCCACTGCACCCCCATGGTGATCTCAGCCCAGGGCTTGGCCCACTCAGGCCCCCAGCACATCAGGCCAGCAGCCACGGGCCAGCACCCCCATCTCCCTGGGGGAAGGCACGGCACAAGAGTTGCCCCTTTAACCATTTCTCCAGCTAACAGTGTCAGAGGCTGCATTTGCGCAGGCCTTACACAGACAGGGTGATGGTCAGAGGAACCAAAGCCAACTGTCCTGCCCTCAACAGCCAGGGACACCTTTGCTAGATGCTCTGTTCAAGTCAGATATCGCAGTGCTGGGAGTGGGATGGTGGAGGGCAGGGACCCAGGAGGGCTGGGGAACAGCCTGGCACATCTCAGGGTGAGAAGGGGTATCTGTGTGTGGGATGTCTTGCCTCACGTCCCTTTCAGCAATGGGAGGGCTACACCCCAGAGAGAGCAGCTGGGTCTGGTGTGTCTTAATGACATGCAGGACACATGCAAACACGGGCCACAGGCACGCTAGCACGGCCATGGGCAGCGAAGGGGAGAGGGATGCACCGCAGGCACATGCAGCTGATATTTACAATGCTATCACAGCCTCCGCCAAGGCAGTACAATCCACCACTGGATGCAAGAACAGTCTGTCAAGAGAACAACAGAGTCAGCAGGAGAAGTGAGGCAGGAATGAGAGGGAGGGAGGGATTGGTGATTGCAGAAGAAGACACAGACACAGAAGAAAGAGTAAGATGGAAACTGGGGACAAGAGCAGGAGCACAGGGGAAGGACAGGCAGAGACCCACCATCACTCAGGCTCACAGACAAAGCGATGTGACTTTTGAGGGGCAGAGGCAGCAGATGGATGGCCAGGGAAACATACTGATCGTGAGGGACTTACCCATTTCTGTGTCCCATTGCATCTCACCTGCTGTGACATACATATCTGGGGCAGGAGTGTATGGGCCAGGAAATCTGGGCCAAAGCTCAGGACTGTGAAATTTTGCTGCCTCCCATGGACACCCTCAGGTCAGGCCCAGGGCTGTGGCAGGTGGGATCTGGAAGCAAGTTGACCAGCTCAAGCCAACCCACGGCTCCTCCCCAGCAAGCTGGGTGCTCTCAGCATGACTGCTTGGACACCAAGACGAAACCAATGCAGGTTTGCTGGGAGCAAGCACCAAGACTGGTAGTCCCATGAGTCAGTAGAAGGCAAACCACTGCCCAGCACCGTTAGCCCACTAACCGAGAGGCAGGAATTGCTGGTCTGCATGCACATCGGTGCACGCAGGGCATACGCATTCACACGCAAAGGAGTGCTCACTCACACACACACACACGTGCACACAAACTCTTGAGGCTCCTCAAAGCTACCCGGAGATGCACTCCTCTCTCAGAGAGCCTGGGATACTCTGGGACAGGGGGACTCCTTCCCAGTGCAGACACCAACACCTGACCCTCGGTGGGGTGGCCCAGCCCCAGGACTCCCTGCACAGACCAGGCTCGTTCCTGGGGGCACAGCCAGCGACTGCAGGAAGCTTTGGGTAGGTTGGGAGGGTCGGCCTTTGCAAAGGGGCTGAGCTTCCAGGGCAGGCAGTGGCAGAATGACACAGCAGCATGGACACTGCCAGCCCCCTACACTTCAGAGCTTGGGGTAGCACTGCCAGAGGGGCCTCCACCCCTACTTCCCTCTTGCCCCAGACCCCTCAATACCCTCTGGGATCTGGGGGAACTCAATAATTGAACAGCCGTGAGGATCTGGTTGTGGTGGCCAGCAGAGGGCTCCTGACAGCACAACTCTCCCCACCGCCTCACCCTGACAGCCACACACAGAGATGTGAGGGAAAAGAGGCAGAATGGAAAGAGAGAGGAGAGGACAGACTTTGCAAACCAGATTCGAGTGCCTAGGTGTCACCAGAAATGGCTCAGCTGCTGCGAGGTGTCACCCGCCACCTTGCAACGTGGTGCAGACTTGTTTCGTGAAGGCCACCCTCCTGAAAACACTGTAGCCCCCAAGGTCTGCCTGCGCCAGCAAGGTGATCTATGATGAGTGCAGCGGTTACAAACAGCTCCCGGGGACCACCTTGCACTGACCTCTCAGCAGGGAGGAGACTTACCCGAAGGGGAGGTGAGGTTGCCCCCCCACCTCCTAATCCTAATCCCCCTGCACATCACCAGATGGCTGGGAAAAGCTTGGTGATGCTGGGAGAGATGTGGGCTGGATGGAGAAGAAAGCACATGGAGGAAGGGTGGGGCAGCCGTGAGAGGCTCTGCTCTCAGGAGGGGACATAGATGGTCACCGGGGCATGAGACCTGCCAGAGCAGGACTGCCTGTGAGAGAGGTCCCTGAAGAGCTTGGGGGACTGGGAGGGGAGACCAGTGCTCTTAGTGCCCCAGCACCCAGACCTGGGGAGAGGACCAGGGAAGCTCAAGCCATACAGAACCATTTTTGAAATCCTGCCTGGCCTTCTGCACAGCCCTGCCAGTGCCAACGGTGTTGTGGCACTCAGAGCAGTCCCTGCCAGCCCAGCCAAGGCACCAGACTCCTCTGGGTACCTGTGACCTGTGTCCCTGGGCATCCCCACAGACCCATGGCCGAGCACAGCAGTACCTTGGCATCTGTGCTAACTGACCCGGTCTCTCACTCCACAGGGACTGAAAATCTCTGACAAGTGCAGGGCCTTGAGCACCCTTTGAACTTCATTTCTGAGTGACAACAGGATGCGGATGGAGGTGGCACACTAGGAAATGATACCCTACAGACAATGGGAAACCAGGTCACAGGTGCAGAGAGCTGGGGGGACAAGGATGGGGTCCTGGAGGACCTGGTAACAGATGAAAGCTGCTGGCACTGGCATGAAATCTGGGTGCTCATCAAGGCTGAGAAGCCCAGAGGCTAGAGGATGGCAATATTAATGTGCAGGGCTGTGCAGGGAGGAGCTGTTGCTGTCACAGGGGAAGAAGGTGGATAGTTTTCCTCATCCCAGCTCTGTGAGGCCTGGATCACCCCCCAGAGAAGGTGACCACCACCAAGGGCCCCTGAACACCCTCTCCTTCCTGGCACAGAGAACGGCTGAAGGTCACCCTGCGCAGGGGTGCAATGGCATCAGCTCTGCCAGACACAGCCCTGCGGTGCACCAGAGCTGGCAAGCCCTGCTCCTGAGAGGAGATGGCATGCGAAGTCACTAAAGAGGGTTAATCTATAAACTACCTGATCCTACAGCTGCTTCTAGAGTTACCATCAGATCTGCTAAATGCAGCACACGACCTCCCAGTGCAGAGGGGCATTTTCAGTGCTAGACATGGGGTGTGGATGTCCCAGTGCTATGAAAGGCATTGGCACACTGGCTTCCTAGCACTGCTCTGAAAATGCTCCCAGCAGAGCACTTACCATATAGCCACTGCCTGCAGCCACCCAGCCACACAGTTTATATGGTGTAGAGCTTCTGAAATAGTGTATAGGATATACACATGCACACATATACAGTCAGTATGTGTATATGTATGGATCGCTGTATAAAGGGACACACGCAAAGCAAATGCCTTGAAATTCGATGTGTCTGTTCCTCCCCTGGCATGGGACAGCAGTGTCCTGTGGGTACAGGGAGCTGTGGGAACCCTTTTTCTTCCACCTGCACTGATCTGAGGCTGAATGTGTGGGTGACTGCCTGTCCAGGCGCGCGCAAGGCGAAGACAGGTAGGGTGAGTGGGGTAAGGGCTGGCACATGTCCTGCTGCTCATGGTCCAGTTCTGAGTGAGTAGACTGTTTTCCACAGGATCCCAGTGCCTACAGATTCAGGGGAAAGGAGGAGAGGGGGCAATGTGACATGTCGGCCGGCTGGAGATGGTCCCCTATGTTTAAACAATGCTTTAAGGTCCACAGGGTCACGGCTGTGATCTCCACACACTCATGCCACGGGCTGATCCTGGCTTGTCCCTCATCAGAACGAAGCAGAGCAGGGAAATAGGAGGGGACACCAACACTCTGCAGAGCTGGACACCACCGGCCTCCCTGTCTCTCTGCAGGGCAGGCGCTGCGGCACAGCCTCAGGCAGGTGCTGGCAGCGGTGTTCTGCAGGGACACCCTCGTGCCCAAGCAGCCTGACACTTACGTCAATCTCGCTGAGGATGACGTCAATGATGCTGCCAATCACTATGAGGAAGTCGAAGACGTTCCAGGGGTCCCCGAAGTAGCCCTGCCAGGGAAGAGCCAGAGAAGAGGAGTGAACATCCAAGGGTTAAGTCGAGGAGGAGAAAGATGCTGGACCCCAAAGGAAGGAGTGCCAGAAAGATCACCAGTGACCTCTGGCACCTCAGGAAGAGCCAGAAGAAGGGATGGTGGTCAGATCTTTTACCCTCTGGTCAATTGTTGGGTCCTGTCTTGCAATGATGTGAAATGAGGAGGGTGGATCAAGGTGGCTATAGCTATGACCCCACCAGTGACAGATGACCCTGAAGATGGGAACAATGGCCAGCTGGATTGGGTTGGATTTGGCTAGCAAGGGTAGCCCTGACAAAACAGCCCTTCCAGAAACTCACAGGTCCTGCACATGGGGGTCCCCAGGGGTCTCACAAGAAGTTCTCTTGAGTTGCAGGCCTGGGGGTGCTTGTACCGGAGAGATGCCAAATGCAGGGTAAATGGACCCCCCTGGCCTGGCCTGAGGCCCTCTCCTGCTCTCCGGACCATGCCGTCCTCTCACCTTGGCTTTAAAGGCCATGAGCTTGAGGATCATCTCCAGGGTGAAGAGGATGGTGAAGGCCACGTTGAGGATGTCTGAGATGTGGTTCATTTCTGCAGACTGGTTGTAATGCTGAGGAGAAGGCAGAAGGAGTCACACTAGCCCACGGCAGGTCCAGCCTCTGTTGTGAGCTCAGAGGTGTGTGCTGGATGCAGACCCACCTCCCACAGACATATGGCTCAGCAATGGTCAGCAAAAAGGAAATTTCCCCCCTGCAGCCCCTTCTCTGGGCTCCCCACATCCAACCAGTCCCACTTTGCCCCTATCCCCAGGGGTGCTGAGCACACACCACAAGCTTTGCTGTGTAGGAAAGACCTTCTATCCAGAAGGTCTCTTGGAGGTGGCAAGGCTGAGCTAGCCCATCCGCTCCCGTGGACACCCCTTCACCACTCGTGGTGGGCACTTGTACCGCTTACCTGCATGCCCAGGCAGATGGTGTTCAGCAGGATCAGGAAGAACATGAGGTACTCAAAGTAGGAGGAGGTGACCACATACCAAATCTGGTACTGGTAGGGGTTCTTGGGGATGTAGCGCCGCAGCGGGCGAGCCTTCAGCGCATACTGCACACACTGGCGCTGGAGAGGGGAGGGCAGGTGTGATCCCACAATGGGGCACAGGGAAGTGCCAGGGGCACAGGCACAGAGTCAGCACCACCCCCAGGCAACACGGCATGTCCCCACAGACACAAGTTGGATCCCTCCCTTCTCTCTCAGCCCAGCGACATGGGCCAGGGACAGTGATGGTTCAAGTATCTGCTGTGCTTTCTGCAAATACACCCCCAGAGTATCCACCTGGGACCAAGTTTCCAAAGCCACCGCTTGCCTCCAAAGATTTCCATGCTGCCCTTGTACCGACCCCTCGAGTCCTGAGCCTGCCTGGTTATCATGGCACTTTCCCAGGGTCTCTCAGGACTGGCCAAGAGCAGCCTGAAGACACAGGGGCGAAGGAGGCACTGAGTTTTCTCTCTGCATCTGAGAGGTGCTGACCAGGCTCTTCCCTCCCCAGCAGGCCAGGGCCATCTCTGTTGGGTTCATGTGCAGCTCACATCACCACCGGCACCCTCAGCTCAAGGTGCCTGTGCTGCATCTGCAGGCTTGCTCACCACATGAGCATGCCAGCACGTCCTCTGGGCCAGCAGGCACCCCTGTCTAGCTGTCCTCCCCAGCGCGCGCCATGTCCTCTGCCAATGCCGGTCTCGCTTTTGCTGCTTTCAACCTTGATGTCCCCAGCCAGAATCACAGCATGACAGCATCACAGAAGGGTTGACAGTGGAAGCTACCTCTGGAGACGGTCCAGCCAAAGCTCCCTGCCCAAAGTAGGGCCATGTTGCCCAGGACTGTGTCCAGTTGGGTTTTAATACCTCCAAAGATGGAGACTTCACAACCTCTCTGGGCAACCTGTTCCAGTGCTTGACCACCCTCACCATAAAAAAGGGGTTTTTTTAATGTTTAAGTGGGATTTCTTGTTTTCTTCATTTTGTGCCCATTGCCTTTTGTCCTGTCACTGGGCAAAACTGAAAAAAGCCTGGCTCCATCTTCTTTACATGCTCCCATTAGATATTTATACACATAGGTAAGATCCCTATGAGCCTTCTCTTCTCAACACCAAACAGACTCAGCTCTCAGCCTCTCTTTATATGACAGATGCTCCAGACCCTCAGTCATCTCAGTGGCCCTTTGCTGGACTTACTCTAGTACATTCATGTTGCTTTTGTACTGGGGAGCCGAGAACTGGGCACAATCCTCTGCTCCAGCTCAGTCTGGGCACCCTGTCTGCACCAGAAGGCCCACTCCCTGGTTCTGGTCCACTCTGCCCCTCCCTTGGAAGGCTTGTGTTGTGCCAGGCATGGGTCCAGCTGACCCTGCCCCGGCAGTGAACAGACCTGGGGCAGGTTCAACTCATCTGCACCAGCAATGCCACCACTAAGGGCTGATCCAAATCAGCCAGCCCCAGCAGTGCCAGATCCAGGGCTGGTCCACTGCCCTGTCCCAGCAGTCCTATTACCTGGTTCTTGTCCAGCTCACAGTTCTTGTACTCGCTCTCCCCCTGCTCCTGGAAGGTGACTATGACAAAGCCCACAAAGATATTCATCATGAAGAAGGCAATGAGGATGATGTAGATGATGAAGAACATTGCAATCTCCACCCGGTAGTTATAGATAGGGCCTGTATCCTCAGCGTTAGTGTCAATGGCCATGTATAGCAGCCTACAGGAGGGAAAGCGAGGCAACAGAGATCCTAATTAGGTGGGAAAGACCGTCTCTCCTCTTGAAAGTTACAGAGAGCTCTGGGGACATCCCAAATCCAACAACAGTGGGACAGGGCTGCTGGGATGACCTTGTCAGCTCCACAGCCACTGCCAGGATGGCTAGCCCTGCTCCTCAGCCTGGGCAGCTCTTCTTTCTCTACCATGGTAAAGGGCCTGTGGCAGTGACCTGCTCCCAGCACAGACCCGTCCCTCTGCAGGTCCCGCACAGAGCCAGACTCACTCTGGCCAGCCCTCGAAGGTGGAGACAGTGAAAAGTGACATCATGGCTGAGAAGACGTTGTCGAAGTGGAAGTTGCTGTGCAACCAGACACGCTCCTGTAGCTCAATCTGCGTGGAGTCCCCGTCCACGTAGTTGATGAAAAAACCCCTGCAGCAGAAGGGATGCAGTGCTCACTGGGCAGGGCCCCCTTCAGCCCACCTGCTGTGGCGCTGGTCCAGGGCTTTTTGGTCCCTGGGAGGGGAGGATAGCCTTGTGCTTGTTTCTGATTTACCCCAGGGTGAGGGAGAACAGCACGAGACCCCAGCCCCACTTTTTGGATGCAACATCCCCATGCAGGAACACAAGCGGCCCCCGCCACACACCCCCCTCCCATCCCTGGCCACTGTCCTGCTGGGGCTAAGCTGCAGAGAGCTCTTACCTGCACTCTTTCTCCGTCATCTTGGATGGATCTGTGCATCTATAGAACTTGCCCTGCATTTAACAGAGATCAGAAGAGGCTATGATTTTGCTGTGATTTCAGAAGCCCTGGGGAGTTTTGACTTTTTCACAGCCTGCAGTCAGTCCGACTCTGCCTCCATGATGATTCTGGCCCCTGCCTCACACCACCGCTGGGTTCCCCACTCCGAATGCCAACGCGACCCAGTTCACAGGGTGTTTCAGGAGCCATGGCAGACCCTGGGGTCAATCCCAGGTTGAGACAAATAAATACTGCCTAGTGATGGGAACAAATCTTCCAGGGCCCTGAGCTGAGATCTATCTAGCTTATCCTACCTGGGAGCCAACTATTTGGAAAATAGGGAAGAAAGCAATAACCACAGAATTAACTAAAAGTTAAGGTATGCTAACAAGTCTGCTCAGTCTGCAGGGTGTCCTGAAAGCTCTCCCCAGCTGGGAATTTAGGCTCAATCATTAGAACAAAGCTGAGGTCAGCCAAGGCCACCTCTGCCTTGGAGCAGCCAAGGCCCAGAGAGCAAGAGTAGTGCTGTGAAAAAGGAAACACTCTGCATCCAAAGTGCAGAGGAAGTCAGAAGCACTCGCCGCCTTAGAAAGGGGAAACTGAGGCACTAAGTGGGGCAAGGCAGTTGGTCACTTTACATGTGCTGTCTGGACCTAACAGTATCCTGGGTGTTTCCTGCCCTCCTCCCACTGTAGGCTCTTCTGCCAGGAGGTCTGGTGCAGGCAGGTCTTCTTGCAGAGTACAGAGCATGGCCTGTGCTGACCTCAACACTGGGAGACACCACTCCCAAGGGCTATGACTAGAAAAGCCTGTCCAGGATGTGCCTGAGCAGAAGGTCTCTCCTCCCCATCTGATACACCTCTCACCTTGAAGAGCTGGACTCCGATGCAGGCAAACATGAACTGCAGCAATGTCGTGACGACCACAATGTTACCGATAGTCTTGATGGCCACGAACACACACTGGACCACGTGCTGCGGAGGTCGAGGACAGTGCATACATGAGCATGCCTGGGGCAAGCCCCTGCTGCGTGTCCCACACCCTCTCACTGCAGGGATGGGCCCCAGGAAGAGTGGGAGCCTGCTGAGAGCTGTGGGATGGGGCAGATCCCTTCCACAGACGGGGAGTGGGAATTGGGTTCCTGGCCTTGCAAACCCCACAGGGCATGATGCCTGCCACATAACCTCCCGGCAGGACTCCCATGGGCTGAGGACCCCCAGCCCCAGCCTCCCTCTTACCTTCAGCCCCTTTGCCCTGTTAATGGCTCGCAGAGGCCTCAGCACCCTCAGCACCCGGAGGATCTTCACCACTGAGATGGCACTGGACCTGAGGAGGAAGGCAGAGCTGAGATGGGGCGATTCCCCTGCCCAAGCCAGCCTGGCACAACCCGGCTGGGACCAGGGGTGAGGGGCAAGGGATGGCAGAGACATGCGAATGTCACTAAGCCACCACCCCACATAAGGCCAAGGGACACTGACAGCTGGAAAAAGCAGCTCCAAATTGAATTCCTACGCAAATCTTCACCTTTGACACTCAAGGAGTTTTCCTCCCTGCCTCCCAGTTATCCACGCCCTGTCCCCCTAAGCTTGACTTTATGGACACTAACACATGGGCTAATGCCCAGACCTTGGGCTGGCTGCTCCTTCTCCATCCAGCACAAAGAACTGCAGCACCCCAGCTGCCCTGCCAGGCTAAACAGACCAGTGCCCACCCCGCGAAGCGTGGAGGTGCTTACTCAATTCCCATGGAGATGAGGGAGACAGCGACCACCAGCAAGTCGAGGATATTGAAAGAGTTCCTGCAGAAGGAGCCTTTGTGCAGGAAAGCACCATAGGCTGTCATCTGGGGAGCAGAAGGAGTTAGGAGAGAGGCCAGGCAGGGCTTGGGGGCATGATCCCTCCACAGCCCTGGGGCAGACAAGGCACGAGGGGCTTCTCACAGCTCCATGGCCTGGGGACCCTATCCTGCTCAGACCTCTACCTCTGCAGCCAGGCAGGAAGCTGACTTCAGCTGGAAATCCTCTGTACTGTATTGGCTGGAGACAAAATACTTCCCAGTCATTCAGCAAATTAAAGAGGAGAAGAGTAAAGAGACTTGGAGTGGGAGCAACATGCAGCAGCTGCTGTTTTACTCCACAGATTTCTATTGCTTTCTCTTTCCCAAAGTTTTTCTGAAGGGCACGTCAGAACGAAAATGCTGGTGCCATGGCCCATCTGTCCCTGCGCTACAGCGCAGCTGACTTGGCTGCCTGGCCTCACTGGAGGGGACATGTGGCCTCTGGGGCAGGTCACACACCACCTAGACTGCATGAACTCTGGGGACATGAGGATCAGCCGGCAGCTTCTCCTCGCTGGGACCTTGAGCTTGTGCCCAAAGAGCACGAGTGCCCATGGCCAGAACAGTCTAGACCCATACGCTGGGTCATGCACACGGCCAGGACCACGGGGCAGAGGGACTCACCTTCAAGACAATTTCAACTGTGAAGACAGAGGTGAAACCAATGTCAAAGTATCCGAGAATCTGGGGACAGAAGCACCAGAACTGGATGAGATTTAGGTGACACTGGAAATGCTCCAGTGTGTTCAAGCATCCTGGCATGATGGTTTTGCCCTCAACTCTGTGGATTGGGGAGCCCATCTAGCTCAACAGAGCCTGCAAATCCAGTGCCAAGAAGACTCCTGAACTTCCCTCAGCGTTGCTGACTTTCTCCAGTGCATGACCCAACCTGCAGCCTGGGACCAAGCTCTCAGTTTCCAAGTGAGAGAGACTTGTCCTGATTCACCTGAAGGCATCTGATCCCCAAAAGCACTGAGTGCCCTGGGAAGCTGTCTCATGTCCCAGTCCCTGCCAGACACTGCACAGGTGCAGACCCATTTATGTCTTCTTTGGCTAGACCTGTGGCTACCACTGTTCCATGCCAGCAGCATTTCGGGGTGCTGCACACACCAGTGGTCCAGTTTGCCACCTCAGAGGATGTCCCTATCCCCAGTAAGCCACCACAGCATTGAACCAGGTAATCTCGCACACCCTGTCAGGTGGATCTCTTCACCCAGAAGTAAACTGAGACATGGAGCAGTAAAAACTTGTCCCATCTGTGCCCTGAATGGAAAACAGAACCAGCCTCTCCTCCCAGAGTGTATTGCCCTCCCAGAGGTAGGGATGAAATCACAGCTACCTGCCCAGGCATGACACGTGGCAAGCAGGTCTCTGCTTCCTGGGGAGCTGGGGGTCTCCATGAGGTCTCCCTCACCCATCCCAACCCTCCACAGCTACATGGGCACCTGGTTGCGGAAGGACTCGGCCCGGATGGGATCCTCGGCTGCCAGTGAGATGCTGCTGAGCAGAATGAAGAGCAGGATGAAGTTGGTGAACCAGGTGGCGTTGACAATTCTGTGGCACAGCATCCGAAACCTGCCAGGGACAGAAATGGCATGAGATGCTATGAGGGGCCAGAGGGACATCAGATAGGGCCATGGTAGCCTGGAAAAGGGTTATGGCTAAACTTTGAGGACAGGAAGGCCCTAGGCATGAAGGGATGTCTGTGCCAGCCCTTCCACAGAGAAGACTTTTCCCAGTGCGCTGGCTCCCTTCTGAGCTGGCTGTTACACACAAGTCGGACCTCATTGGGAAAGGTTGGTGCCAGAGGTACTCGGGCCAGGCCTGGCTCCACAAGGCAGGGAGAAGGGTCAGTGCCTACTTGTTGGTTGGGCTGAAGATGAAGAAGGAGCTGGCTTCAGGCATGGGCACAGCCTTCTCTTTCAGCTGTAGCTCTGCGAGGGGACGTGGCCGAGGACTCAGGGGGATTTCAGGCTCGTCTTCCTCATCATCACCTGCAGGGTGGCCATGAGGAGGGAAAAGGAAAGAATCACCCAGAGAGGGAGAGGGAATGTGACCTTATGGACAATCCTCTGACTGATTTGGCATCTGTGCCAGAAGGACCTCAGTATCCCGAGGCTGGTGGAGGGTCACCACATCCTTTGCTCCTCACAGAGACAGGGTTCTAGCACCATCCCTCTGCAGTGCCTCCCCAGCTTTCCTGCTGCCCTGCCAGGGGCAAGTCTTACCTGGGAAGTCTGCAGACGGGTAGGGGTCTTTGATCTCATTGACATTGGATTCAAATTCATCCACTTTTAACTGAAACAAGGGAGAGACAGAGAGGAGGACATGCAGCTGCATGTGCCAAATGTTGCATGTTGGCCAGACCCTATCATCTTGGAAGCCGTGTGGGACAAGCAGTGTCTCTGCATTTGGCCTGTACAGCACCAAGCACATGGAGTCCTGGCCCAGGATGGAGCAGGGCGGGGCGAAACACCTCAGCAATGCTGCAGTCTGAGCAAAGAGCAATACCAAGAGGATGGGAGAGGGCACTGTGTGCTGGACAAGAGCCTGAGGCCACGCACCTATACCAGGGGTGGAATAAGACATGGGGTGAGTCCTGGGTGAGTTCCCATGGAGCATCTCTGGAAAGTGGATAGGGAAGTAGCTGCTGGCGAGGTGCTTGCAAAAGGCAGCTCGGCACACAGTCAGCACAGCTGAATAGAGGGTTTTGCGTACAGGGGATGCTGGTGTGAACATAAAGGAGGTCTGGGATCTTGCTGATCTGCTCTGCTCCCCTCCACACTGGTGTGCGCCAGCCCATCTCAACCACTGACAACTGGCTGTGGCCAAGGAAATGAATCAGAGGAAAAGGATGCCCAGCAATGGACCTGTTTCACTAAGCAACATGTCCTGCCTGGGCCCAGAGAGCCTCCATCACCAGAGGATGCTAAGGCAAGGAGCTATTCTGGCCCAGAAAAGTCCAGACCCAGGCTGGCTCCAAGCCTTTGTCAGTCCTGGCTGGTGGGAGGAAGAACCTGGTCCCTCACCAGGAGCTCCCCAGCCCCACCAGCACTGACCTTGGCTGTTGTCGGAATCCCTTCTCCCTTCGCTTTCTGCTCAAGCTTCTTTGCCAGCATCTGCTTCTCATCTTCAGACTTCTCTGGGTAACCTCTGAGGGAAGAGGAGGGGAGAGCAGGAACTGAACTCTGGACAGGCATGAGCGATGCCGTTCTGTCCCCTCACACCAAAGAACCTGATTTGGGAGCTCCCACTGCTAGGGACTGCAGCACTCACCTGGACATCTTCCGCCGCTTGCGTTCCTCTGCTTTGGCCTTCTGGGCTAAGGTCAGGCTCTCAGCCTCAGCCAGGTTATCAACTGCGATGGCCAGGAAGACATTGAGGAGGATATCTGCAGGGACAGCGCTAAGGACATCACTAACTTGGTTCACATCTGGAGGATGCGGCCAGAGCTGCCCATGGTCTCCAGGGTGCTCTGAGAAATCTTCCTGGAGTTCAGCACTTGAGACAACCCTGGCTGGTGATCCCTAACCCTGCACCCATTCTTGTGAGTACTGAGCTCTGGGCTGGCTGCCTTAGCTCAGTCTGTCCAGCTCAGTCTTGTTACTGCATTGACTGATGGCTGAATCTATGCCTGCTGGTCATCCAAACCTGCCCCATGGGATGCTCTCCTCCAGACTCCAGACCTCAGCCACCACCAATACAAGCCCTAAAGTCTGTGTTTTGTTCCCCTGCTGTTCAGAACTGAAAAGCTTAAGGTAAGCACTGAAAAGCTTAAGGAAGTCCCCCCTTCCCTGCCTTCACAGTCGTGTGTAGCTGATGCTATGGGGCTGGGTACAGGGAGCCTGGGCCTGGCTTCACAGGCAGAGGATACAGTTCCCACAAACGAAGAGGATGATGAAGTAGATGCAGACCAGCATGCCGGGAAAGGACGGGCCCCCATAGGCCATGATCCCATCGTACATGATTGAATTCCAGTCCTCTCCAGTCAGGATCTGGGAGCAGAGCAGAAATAAGGAGTCAAGAGCCCCCACAGCAGACCACAGCAGAACCCCACAGCTCGATCCTGCCCTCCCGGCTCCAGCGCCGAACCCTCACAGCCCCTAAAGCCCCATGGCCAAACCCCACCTCCCTGCTCCAGCCCAGAACCTGCACTACTGCTCGTGACCCCAATTGCATTTCCCTGCTCCTGCCTCAAAACCACATCACCTCCCACAAACCCACATCTCTCTAAGCCCCAGCTCTTGCCAGAAGACCCACGGCCCAGGCAGGATTCCCAGCACCCTGTCCTCCAGCTCCCTGCTGCACTTCCCAGAGCCCCATACCTGGAAGACACTGATGAGGGCCTGGGGGAAGTTGTCGAACGTGCTGCGCCGCACTTCCATGTCCTCAAAGTCAAACTTGCCCCCAAAGAGCTGCATGCCCAGCAGTGCAAAAACAATGATGAAGAGGAAGAGGAGGAGGAGCAGAGAGGCAATGGAGCGGACCGAGTTGAGCAGGGAGGCCACCAGGTTGCTCAGGGATGTCCAGTACCTGGGGAGAGGAGAGACAGGAGTGTGCGGGAGGTGAAGGAGTGGGAAGGCCATGGGCAGGACCAGGTAGGTGCAGGGAACAGACCCCTGGCCCAGGGGGATGTGCCGGCAACCCAGCAAGGGGTGCTCTGAACCAGCACCACTCACAGGCTGGGCACTGGGACTGCTCTAGCTAGGTCCCAGGAGGTGGAAATGAAACTCCAGGCATGGTGTGACAGGCAAGACACCTTGCTGCCTGCACAGGGCACCAGCAGGCAGGATGGGGAAGGGGGATGAACACACAGTGGGTTGCTGCCAGAAAGAGAAGCCAGGAGTCCTGGCCCACAGCACACCCATTTACAGCACCCCAGAACCTAGGGCAAGAGAGGGACCCCAGGAGACTTCCAGCACGCCCTGCTCTGTCCTCCTTGCCACTCCCAGGCCATGTTCTGGAGACAAACCCCCAGCTTGGCCTTGTTCCTCCAACCAGGAGCTACCAGCTCTGCTCATGCTGCAGCCCTCCCCAGGGACAAGGCCAGTGATGCCTGGGGACCGCGAGCCCCCCGCACCCAACCTGGTGATCTTGAAGATGCGGAGGAGCCGGATGCAACGCAGCACAGAGATACCCAGGGGTGACAAGGTGCCAAGCTCCACCAGGATGGTCTCCAAGATCCCTGCACACACCACGAAGCAGTCGAAGCGGTTGAAGAGCGACATGAAGTACTGGCGCAAGCCCAACGCGTACATCTTCAGCAGCATCTCAGCCACAAAGAGTGCTAGCAGCACCCGGTTGGCATTGTCTGGGACGGGAGATCCAGCTCATCAGAGTGTGGACCTCTTCATCTCAGCATGGCACAGCAGGAAAGGAAGGAGGGCAGTGCTGCTCACCTCCCTTCTCTGCCCACCACTGAGCCCTGAGCTGCAGCAAATGCCGTTTTTCAGGGAGCACACAGGAGAGGAAGATGAGGAGAAGGGTGCAACGGTGTGCTTGTACGTGTGAGAGTGCAGCTGTACTGTGCATGTGAGTCCATACAGTCCGTGCATATGTACTGGGCTGTGTGCGCGTGTGTGTGTGTGTGTATGTATGGCTGAGCTGTGTACACATGTGCATAGCTGTACTCTGTGTGTCTGTGTTTGCATGTGGGAGGGTGCAGGTAGTGTGACTGCGTGCATAAATGTGTGGCTGTACTGCATGAGTGCATGCAATGTGTGTTTGTGTGTACTATGCAAGTACAGGTGTAAATGTATACACTCTATGTGCGTTCATCATGCAGACCCATGTCCCTAAGAATATATGTGCTGTGCATGTATAACTGTATGCACCACACATGTTCAACGTGCAGATTTGTGACAGTGCAGTGGGGATGGTGTACACACACTTGTGTGCAGGCTGTGTTTGTGTGCATGTGTCTAACAGCTCCTGTGCCATGCCAATGTGGCTATGCATGCACGGTAAGGGTTCACGCATGTCTCTAGGGCAGCAGGGTGTCCAAGGCTGCTCTCAGCCTCAGGCTCTTCGCTCACCTTGCACGTGTGTCAGCCATTCTGGCTGGAAGTGGTGCTCAGAGGCAATGGAGAGGGTGTTCAGTGCCACCAGCAGGATGACAAGCCAGTAGAAGAACTTCGACTTCACCACATCCCTGCACTTCCTACGAAACATTCGGTTCCAACGCCTCCACTGACGGCTGGAGAGATGGCCAAAGGGTCAGCAGGGCCAGCCAGCAGGTCCTGCCCAGCCCAGGGCTGTGCCTGCAGACTCCAGAGCAAAGCCATCCCTGCTCCCTTGTCCAGGGGCCTTCCCTGAAAAGGGCTGAGGAACATAACCCTGCCCCTGGCACTTGGTGCATTCACTCAGGCATTGCAGTTCATTCACACAAACACCTTCTGGGTCCCTTTTGGCCTACAGGCCCTGGCTGGCTGCTACAGGTCCAGCTACTAAATCACAAGACATGCTGCATGGGCCATGAAAGGATGCTCGGAGGCTGGTCCCAAACTGAGGAGGTTGTTCACCTTGAAGGGGTGTTTTGCCAGTACCAGCACAAAATTCCCTGTTTGCTGTCTGCAATATTTGCATCTCCTCCTGAGCACACAGCCCCTGGCTCTCCCCCAGAAACCGGTGGCTGACAAGAAAGCCTGGCCCAGCCAGCCCAGCAAGCGAGAGACTGTGCAAGCCCACATGCAGAGCAGCAGATGGTTCAACCAGTGCATACTTACAAGTAGAGAATCCACTTGTTCATGCCCTCAATTTCATACAAGCTCTCTGTCTCTGACCCTCCTTCATCCGATGGCATCATACCTATGGACGGAAAGACATCCCAGGCTTTCCTTGGAGCCCTTGGGAAGAACACATGGGAGGGAACCTCTCCCAGGAGCACATCAGGAAGCGCGTCCCCATCAGAAGTGAAGTCAAGAAATGCCATCCCAGGGAGACAGCAGTGAGAGTTTGGGCAGAAGGTTTTAAGTGTCAGGTGCAAACCAAGTAGGAGGCATCAGAAACACCCACCCTGCAGCAAGAGCAGCAGCAACCCAGAGAGGCAGCCTATGTAGGCAGCAAGTAGGCTCCCCCAGTGCAAGACACTCCCAGCACGGAGAAAACTGGGGTCAGTTGTGATCTGAGCAAATGCTGAACTACAAGAGGTTTTTAAGAGCACTGGCCACAGATGTAGAAAAGGCATTTTGTCTTTTCCACTGTTTCCCAAGGCTCTTTGCACACATGTACCATCTCAGCTTGAGGCATCAAAAGTTATTTCACTAGGCAGGATGGCATAGCAGATACAGTGGCTCAGTGGCAGAGCTCCCCCAGCCTTGCTGAGCCTTTGGCTAGATGCATGTATATTCACCTCCTTCCCTGAGCCACTTCTAATCCCTCAAAATTGGCAAGCAATGGCAAGAAATTCATGCATCTGTTAGTGTGTGAGCTAGTAACCCTGCACTCTGCCCCTGCACACAAAAGTGGACACGCTGCTCACGGCTGCTCATGGCCATTTCAAGTGCATCTTGCCAAAGGAGACCTAGGCCTTGCTAGTAGACCGCAAATATTAAAAACAGTGGTTGAAGTGGAGATTTAGCACGAGGGCGAAGTTATCACTAATTTGGGTCAGATTCAATAAAATGATTCAGGAAAGAAAAAAAAAGAGGAAGGAAACTGTTCTGCCGAAGTCAAAGCATTTTGTTTCATAGGTTTTCAACCAAAACGAGTCTTTGTGACTTCTCCAAAGGTCTCTACTCTGCCTCGCTAGGATGCTCAGTGTTAGGAAGCCAATCCTCATGCTAAGGGTCTTTGACCAAGCAGAGCTGGTACCTTCTCCCCTGGCCCGGTCACTGTCCATGACCTCTGCGTGGGTGATCCAGTCCATGTAGCCCTTCAGATCCTCCTCCAGCTGCTGCTTCTCCCGCAGCTTCTGAAATGTGCCCCGTGACTTGGCCTTCTCACGCTCTTTGGTGAACTCACTGGGACAAGGCAAGCAGCAGAGTGAGACTCAGGAGGGGCATGGCGTGGAGGTCAGGTACCACAGCCCTGTGCCAGGCCAGTGTTGCAGAAAGATAAAAGCCTGAAATACCCTACCACCTAGTGCTTCCACTAGATTGCTCTAGTGACTTTCCTCTTTCTTGGCCCTGTTCCATGATGCAAGATCATGGGGGATCATCAGCTGCTGCCTGATGGCAGGCAGGGTTTCTTCCCCACCACTGGCTGCTCTTTGGGAGCTCCTTGCTGCAGGACACTGTGGCTGGACAGGCCAACTAACACTAGAAGGCTGTGGGAGTTTTCTAGCCCTGCTAAGGATTAGAGCAAGTGGGGGTCTCACTCATCTGCAGGGCAGAAAGCTGCCCCAAGCTCTCCATGTCGGGAAGGTGAGCTCATCACATGGCAAGTAAACAGGACACTCTTTTCATGGTAACATGGAAAAGACAGGTCTGCCAATGCAGGGGGTCCCACTCTTCTCATTCTTTTTTAATTAATTTATTTTCTCTCCTGGTATCTGGCAGGACTGTAGATCTGCTGCCCAGCCAGTCTGGTGTTGCCATGTGTTAGTAATAAGTCTCAGACATTATAACAATAATCAGACATACTAAGCCTCAGGACTTGTCAGGTCTTGTCTGGATTTTCCTGATCTCAAGCATATTTTAGCTATATTTGCAAAAATTTTTCAGAAACTGTTGCAGTGCCTCCAACTTACTCTAGGATCAGATGACTATTGTCCAGCTCGTCCTGCTGTTACAGCCAGCTTCATGCAAGGGTCAGGTGCCTGTGGTCTGTCTTGTGGTTTTGAGCTTGTTTTAGTTATATAATACCCAATTTGTTTTAACCTTGTGCAGTTGTAAGGTTCTTGCCATAGAAGAGGACTAACAAATCCAAGTAATTACGGTACAACTAACCGTGTGAACTAATAGAGATGATGAGTGTGATCCACTTGCACACACAGGATTGAAATGTATAGAAAAGACCCTGAGCCTACACAGAACTGAGGAGAAAAGCCCCCCTCACTCCCCAGGACAATAAACACTTCCCAGCAACAAAATCGGGATGCTGACACCTCACCACAGCAATGCATAGTAGGTTGAGCGTTGCACCAGAGCTATTTTGTGCATAGCAGCTTTAACTGTACTACTAAGGGAATTAGCACTAATTGAGTCATTTGGCACAGAAGTGTTATGATCATTGTAACCAGACTGATGATAGGTCTTTGTTGTATTTGGATGAGACTGTTGAAGCATTAATTAGACTAACAATAATTCTCTTGGATCCCTTGCATTCATATCAAAGGTGTTTTCCTTAGGTTGGCCATAAGGAAATTGTGTGTGCTCACAACAGGATGGCAGTGCTGTGGGTACCAGTGAGAATGAGTGTCTCGACCCACACCCATGGGGTAAGGACTGCTGCTTTGAGCTCCCTGCTCAGCTTCTTTTGCTGTGAGTGCTGGCAGGCCACACTACAAACATCTAATATTGTGCTCCAAAGCTGTGTTTGGTGACAGTTGCTTGTGCTACAGGGAAAAGATTTCTGTGTTAGGTGTTGAGCTAAAATCTCAGACAGTCATGGACACTAACACAAAAAGTAACTCAAAGTTCAGGGTTTCTAAGCGTGCAAAAAGGGAGAGGAATAGGAGAGGAAAAGGAACAGAAACTTTTCCAGGTTTTCTTCTTGCATAGTTAAAACCAGCCAATGTCCACACTCTGATCACGCTCACTAATCTGCTGGCAAAGAGAAAGGACAGGGTGGCACTTACCCACTGAGCACCCCCAGCACCAGGTTAAGAACAAAGAAGGAGCCAAGCAAGATAAGGCTGACGAAGTAGATCCAGGGCCATTCATTCCCAATGGCATCATTTACCTGGCAAGGAGGGAGGCAGATGAAGCACTCTGAACACAGTCTGCTGTCTGTCTCCCCCTAGGGCCCCCTCAACAGCCTCTGGGAGCTTTGCCTCCTCTAAAGTGAGTGCTTGGGATGGTAGCAGATAAACCTGACTCTGAGCCCTGTCTCCTTATGACTGTGAATCTGGTTTTAGCGGAGGTAAAGCCAGACCCAAGCATTTTGGGAGCAGATTTAAACATCAGCCCCATGCCTAAGCCTCAACAAGACAGTCTCCCAGGGATTGCAAAACACAGGGTTTTGCTGGAGAAGCATCCACCAGCCAGCCATTGCTGTGCCTGGTGTGTACCCCTTCGCAAAGGTGGGAGCTCCTCCTGTCTATCTGGAGAGTAAGGACAGCTTGAGCAGTGCCTGCAGAGATGCAGAAGATATGCCTGGTGCACTATGGGATGTGCATCACAGTATGAAGCTTGGTGGGGGCAGGATGTCTTTCACTGGCGGAGAGACCTAGCCCTGCTACGGGGTCCTGTGTCCTGGAGGGACTTCCCTGCTCTCAGGCAGGACCAGCAGTGACCTCTGCCAAACTGGGCACCAAGCCCAAGCTGCTGGAGCCTACCCAGTAGAGGACTTCGGTCCAGCCCTCCATGGTGATGCACTGATAGACAGTCAGCATGGCAAAGCCAAAGTTATCGAAGTGAGTGATGCCATCGTTGGGCCCCGGCCAGCCACTTCGGCACTCAGTGCCATTGATGGTGCAGTGTCGCCCGTGGCCAGAGCTGGTGCATGGGGCTGGCTTCTCTGATGCCACCGTGGCAATCACATCTGAGGGGGAAAGCCATGCTGTGAGCAGCAGGTCAGGCCAAGTACAGCAGGTCCCAGCACCTCCCAGCCTCCTGCAGAAGCTTTCCAAAAGGGGTCCCTTTCACCACCTCCTCACACCACGTACCATCACCAAGCTGTGTGCTGTACCAAACATCCTTCAGTCCTGCCACACTCCCAGGCCTGATGCTGGCAAGTCCAGACTTTCTGCTACCCACAGAACCTCTGTGGTCCCCACAGCAGCCACACAGAGACATCTCTGCCATATCACCCCCCTGCCACAGCCCCACCTGTCCCAAGATAGTAGCAGGTCTTGTGCATCTTGCCCTTGAAGAGTTCTTGCCCGACAATGGCATAGATGATGATCATGAAGAGGACCAGCAGGGCAATGTGGAGGAGGGGCACCATGGCCTTGATGATGGAGTTCAGGACGACCTGAAGGCCTGCACCAAGGAGAAGGGAGAGGAGGTCAACCACTTCCTAAACAGCTTTGGGTGCACCTTGCATTCCTGTCAGCCCCTCTGACAAGCAGCCTCTGAAATGCCTCATGCCAAGGAAAGAGGGGCACAGGTGGGTTGGGACTGAAATCTCTGAAGCAAGAATTCCTTTCCCCACCCACTATCCATATGGAAGGCCCCAGCAGAGCCAGGCACCTGGCAGTGCTGGAGGCTGCTTCATGCCCCTCCATTTGTTCTGTTGCTCTCATCCTGGCTGTTTTCACATGAGTTATGGGAGGAGATCCCTGCCCTGAGAAACTAGAGTGAGGTCCTGGCCCCTTTCACGCTGGCCACCCAAAGGTGCTGACACTGAGCCATGGAGGGAGGTCTATATATGCCGACCTGCAGATCCCCAGTGTTGACAACTGCAAGCTGTAGGGATGAGCAAGAACCTGTGGCTCCTCCACACCCACCTTGTGGCTGGGCATGACCCAGCAGCAACAAGAAACCTGCCCCATGGCCCCCCACCCCGGCCAGGCACAGCGGTTCAATCCACCCGCCAGTCCTTCACGCTGGCAGGGCGCCCAGCACCCACTCGGCACTCCGGACACCAGGCGCAGGGGTCTCAGCACACGAAACGCTCGCAGGGCCTTCACGTCGAAGCCGCCTTTTCCCCCTGAAGTGCCCCCCTGCTTCGCATTGACCTGCTCCAGGGTCATGGTGATAAGCCTGAAAGAGCCGGGGCACAGAGCAGGAAAGAAAGGGGGAGAAGCAGAAGGAAGGACAGGGAGAAAGAGAAGGGCATGACGATGAAGAAAACTGTGCTAAGGATTCAGAGCTCTGCAGGCAAGAAAGCGAGGGACAGGACTGTACTAACCGCACGCTCAGCCTGACCCAGGAAACAGCTCTTGGGAACCCTCGTGGTTGGGCACCCCTCTGCTGGGTGCCACCTTTGCTGCTGAGCAGCCAGCAGCCCTCCCACCTCCTGGTGCCCAGTGGACCCTCTCCCTGTGTGCCAAAGCCCAGAGGACCCCATGCCACTCCCATTTTCCAGGGCAAGGAGTCCTGAGAGGCATTAAGGAGTCAGACAGGAAGAAACAGGAGTTAGGGAGGATCCCAGGGGATGTCAGGGCATGAAAAAGGGGCCAATGGGAGAAGGCCGTGAACTGAGTCTACAAGTTGCCCCCAAACCACCGCAGTCACTAGAAAAATCGATGTAGCTGATGGGCTATAGACCAAGCCTGGCACAAGCTGAGCACCAGCAGCTTCCCCTCCTTGCATTACCCAAGGGACACGATGGAGAAGTCGAGCACGTTCCAGCCGTTTCGGAGATAGGCATCCGTATGGAAAAGAAACCCGTAGGCAATTATCTTGAGCATCGCCTCAATGGCAAAGAAGATCAGGAAGGCGTATTCGATCTTCTCCTGCAGATGGGAAAGGCAAGCAGGAGAGGATGCTCTGTTAGAGCAGACTGTCACCTCCCTTGGCGTCACCACCATGCACAGGCTGCCCCCCACGTGTCTCTGGATCAGCCCTGCTGCCAACCCATCTGTGAGCTCCCAGACACACCAGGCAGCACTGTGGCTACCCTGGGGAGGAAGGGTAGTATGCTGAGCCACCACATGCTACTCTCTGGCCTGCACCATGATCCCCTGCATCCCCTCAATGGCACGCTGCCAGGACCACGGCCCTGAGCTATGGGTACCTGTCCATACAAACCATGCCAGCAAAGCCACCGCTTCCCAACACAGCCCCCAAAGGTGCCTGGCCCAGGGCACTGCACATCTCTGGTTCTCCTCCCTGTTGCCTCACCTTCCCATTCTCCCATAGCCTTCCTTCTGCAGGCTGCACTGACACCTTCTCCTCATCCTCTCCAGCTGAGGGCTTGCTGGGTCTGTCCTGGAGACACCACACAGTCACCATGGGACAAGCCAGCTGCACTGTGGCTTCCCTTGTGCCCTGGACTCCCAGGGAAGTGAGGCCTTGGGCTCAAGACCTCCTGCCTAATGCCAGATGTCTGCCTGGCAGAGTGAGCTGCTAGAAACTGGCCTGGGGGCTCTGCCGGGCAGAGGTGTTGCGCCCACTCCCAGGCGGGACCTGGCACTCCACTGCAGGGGCTCAGCACAGCCCTGCAGCCGCAGGGCCCAGAATAGCTTGTCTTTCCCTGTAGCGTGGCCAAGAGCTGCCTGTGCCCAGCTGGTTCTGCCTGTCACTGCAATCACTGCCCTGGCTGCTGATGGCCCTTTCCAGACTGAGATTAAAATCCTTCTGAAGCAGCCAGATGGACAGGGGTATTTATATTTCTGGCTTCCCATGGCCTCTCTCCTCTATCTGCACCCTACGAAGGGCAAGGAGCATCCCTGCTTGGGCTCTGCAGGGAATTGCACCCAGAAAGGCGGAAATGTCTCTCTCAGACCAAATTGGTAGCAGGGAAGGCTGCAAGCACACCTTCCTCCCAGGGTCACTCTGGCTTGCCAAATGGAAAATGCTGTCCATTTAAGAAACCAGGGCCAGGGCTCAGACAGAAGCATTGCTTGCTCAATTACCATGTCCAAAAGCAGTGGCCATGCCAAGTGTCCCTGTACGACTGTCACCCATACAAGTGCCAATTCCTTGTTGGATCTGAGGGCAGCAATGGTAAGAGCAGAGACTTAAGCATTGAGATTATTGGTGTTATCAGGGCTCTGTCTTCAAGGTTTTAGCTAAGGCAACTCAATGCCGCTCGCCTCCCCCCCTTATCAGTGACAGATGCCCCCTAGACTGTGTCCAAAAGCTTGTCCTTGCAATCCCAGACATGTAAACACAATTATCATGAGGATCATTTCAGGTACAGAGGGACTGCAGAGCTGCACCAGCAGCCAGTGGTGTGGTGGGGTATCTCCCCTGCTATAAATGGAGGAGAAATAAGGGAGCCCACTGCAAGCTACAGCAGCCCTGCAGCTGCCAAGGCCCAGGCTGGTGAGTGTCAGGATCCAACCTGGAGCCCTAGCATTGCAAAAGCTAATTTCTTGCCCTGCTTCATCCAGGACATCCAGAATCAGACGCCAGGGTCTCTGACTAGCAGGGATCTCCCTCTAAAAACCCCTCGCCCAGAATCAAAAAGTGACTCGCTATTCCTTGGAGGTCCCTTTGAGAAGCCCAAACCAGATGAATGGTGCTTTGGCCAGCTCCAACAGTATTTGCTCACCATGTACAGTCAGTGAGCAGCAAGTTTCAAATCTGGGCCAAGGGAGAGCCAGCAAGCAGCCCCCTGTGACCTGGCTACATTCCTTCCATCCTGGGAGAGGCAGTAACTGCAAATTTCTTTACAGTACCAGCTTTGCAGACCCAGCCACATACACAGAGCTGGATCATTCTGATCTGTCCTGGTGGTGTAACCCCTCTAGTACAAGGAAAAGTCTTGGCATGGCCAGTATGAAGGTTCTATGCAGTATGAAGTGATCCATCAGTGCTGGCTGGAGGAATCCCCCATCACCTGTCCTACAGCTGTGGATCCAGTTCCCCTGGCTTATCTGGCTGTAAGCTGTGGGCAAATGCTGATGTTAGCAGAGCAAGAGAAGCCTGGCCCCTGACTATGAAGACATCTCACAAGCATCTTTGTCAGTGGTCTGAGGTAGGGTAGCATTTCAGTGGTGCAGGTATGGCAAACTCGCTCTGGATTCTCCAAGTGGTAGGTGTATCTGCAGGACACTTACTGGCAATGAAACTCACATGGCCACAAAGCAATGTCCTGAGCCAGGGCAAACTTACTGCCGCCTTTGGATACCAGCGTAAAGAAGCTAAGAGATATTCTGTCCTGGCAGACTTTATACCAGGTCAACACCGCATGTCCTGCACATGGTGCAGACCCCACTTCATGTGCCCGTCTGTCCTGGCAGACTTTATACCAGGTCAAGCACCGCATGTCCTGCACGTGGTGCAGACCCCACTTCATGTGCCCAGGCTGATTTGAGAAGAAATCAGTCCTGCACTTCCCCCAGCTCTGGTGCTGCCCATGTTGCAGGTCAGCACAGAGACTGTGTACTCACGACCCAAGCAGCCACCCTGTGCCTGTGCCGTGAGGGAGACATGGCAGACCCTGCAAGCCAGGCACACACCATGTACAGGCACAACTCCGCTGACTTCATTGAAGCCCTGGCCAGTTTCTAGCAGCTGAGGACCTGCTCTGAGCCACCACCACCCACCATTCTCTCATCACCCCCAGAATTCAGAGCTGGCTACCCACGGTGGGAGGCTGCTTTGGGAAGGGTGGCAGGGCTACCTGGCAGAGCTGGGATTTGGTGTATGAAGAGCCAGGCTGCTACAAACACACATGCTTCAACCGTGTTAGAGGACACAGAGTAACCTGACCTGTGGCTGGTGAATGAGCCGCAGAGCAGCAGAAATAACAGTGTGCACCATGCCAATGCAATGCAACATGACACAGCTCCAGCCTGCTCAGCAATGTCGGCTCCCAGCCCCTACAGCCATGCGGGGCTCTCCAGAATGAGCCCCAGCTCCATGTCCCTGGTGTCTCCTCCCAGGCAACAGGGGGAGCAGGGCTTGGATAAAGCCTCCATGGCTGGCCAAAGTGGGGGACAGATGGTGAGGGGACACTGTGACTGTAACACAGCCGGGTAGTTACCCCTGCTTCCCAGCAGAAGATATCCGCATGCAGCAGGATTCACAGCACTCACACTCCTCCCTGACCCCTCCGAACTGTCCCCAGCCTCCTGCCTTCCTCCATGCCCTCTGTTCCCGGTCCTGCTCCTACAACATCAGCCCCTGCACCTCCCCTAGAGCCTCTCAGTCCCACTCAGGCCCTGCTCCCCTTTCCCCCTGCAGCTCCAGCCCGCATCACTTCCACTGTCTCACACCACCCTTCACTGGTAGGCTGAGGGATGGCCCTTGCCATGGCTGAGGCAGTTGTCACAGACCACAGGAGGTTTGAGGCTGGCAGGGATCTCTGGAGATCACCTAGTCCAAGCCCTTGCTGCTCAAAGCAGGGCCAGCTTACAGTGGGTTGCTCAGAAATTTGTCCATGCAGGTTTTTAATGTCTCCAAAGACTCCTCAACCCCGCTGGGCAATCTGTGCCAGTGTTTGGCCACCCTTACCAATAAAAATGCTTTTTGTATGTGCACCAATAGGTTGACCAGGATGCATGCGTGGACTGCCTGTGTCAGGACATGCAGGACAGGTAGCTGTGCTGCTGAAGTCTTTCATAAGTGCTTTTTAAACATAAAACACTTATAAGGGTGTCCTCCAGGGGCTTGTAGCAACCATGCTTTGCAAAATGGAGTAGCTCTGTGTCTTTCTCCTTTCCCCTGAATGTAGATGAGACAAGCCCTGCAGATGTGAGAGGGAGAAGGGGACAGGATAGCTAAAGAATGTATGGGAACAGAGTTACAGCAATCTCATAGGCTCCCCTTCCTTTGGAAATCAAGATAAAAATGAGGGCTGGAGCAGAGGAAGGCTTCTTTGAGTACATGGTGGGAAACCCTGGTACCCAGCATGGGAAGAGCACAGTAGAGGGCAGGAAGGCCCCTCAGGGCTGCTGTGAACCATGTCCGGGAAGAGACATTGAGAGAAACATTTCTGCTTCTCACAGTGGCCTCTGTCAGAGCACGGGGAGCACTTGGGATGGGGAGACGTGAGACATGCAGGAAAGAATTTGGGAGAGTTTTTGAATCATTTGCACAAATTTTTTAGAGCAGGGAGTTAGACTAGATGATCTCCAGAGGTCCCTCCACCCTCAGCTGCTCTGTGATGCTGTGATTTTCCTGCCATATCCCCCAGCCACAGCTCCTCCTTTCCCATAAACAAGTGACAGACCTGGGCTTGACAAACTCCATGACTGCAACGACAGGAACCAAAAAAGCAATAAACCTCTCCAGCAGCTATGCAAGCGTGGAGGGGCCAGGCCCTATAATGAGTTGTTCCCCATTGCATCTCCCTCACTCGCTGTCCAGAGCTTCTCATTGCTCCATGTTCCTTCCCTATCACACCAGCTACCCACGTCTGGTCAGGTGTCTGTGAGACATCTTGGTGGTATTCCTGAGGGTTGTCCCTGGACTAGATGCCCTAGGTCTGCTTGGTTTGAAAAGGCTTTGTTGGGTGCTGCCACCTCAGCCAGCAAAACCATGGACAGGAAAGTGATTGGGACAGAGTATGGACAAGGGCTCAGACCCAGGGTATGGAGAGCCTAACTAGAGGAAGAGAAATCCAGAGGAGCTGCAGCTAATCTGCCCTTCTCCAGGGCTGGAGCAGATGGTCAGCAAGGTCCATTCAGAGGAAGCCGTGCTGTGGAGCTGGGGATCATGGGGCATCCTGCTTGATGAAGCAGGCTTTGGAAGCTACTGTATTTTTACTGGCATACAGGACAAGTGGTCAGCTCTGCTGCCCAAACTGGAGGGTGAGAGCTGTGCACCAGCAATGGGCAGCAAAAGTCACAGCTGGGATCTGTGCAAAGGGGAGGTGAAATCCTCTTGCCAGCTCTGTCCATGGGGGAAGGAGCTTGAAAGAAGGCAACCTTGCGATGGCAGGGCTGTATACGAAAAGGCTCCCGGGGTGGCCAAGCACCGGTGAGTAGGGCCAGGAAGGGACAGCAACAGGGAGATCAGAGGGGCCGGGCTCAGCTGCCTACCCAAAACCCCAGGTTGAGCCACAGAGGCTGCCAGGCTTGCCAAGCCACAGGCTCGTCACAAAGCCACAGGCTGGGCAGGATGCCGGCCCTTGACAGCAGCCCCAGATCCCAGAGCAAAGGGAAGGATTGAGGCAGGGAAAGCTCATACAGCTGCATCTTTATGTGCATCCCTCAAGATGCTGGGTAAAAGAGCAACAGTAGTTTCTGAAGTCCCATGCACAGAGTCTGTGCATGGAGATGTGCAGGCGTGTGGTCTATTCTCACAGCTATTAGAGGACCCCAGGAGATCACGGGTGACCCCAGGCTCTAGGAAAGCCACATGTAATCAGGACTTCCCTGCAGTGAGTGACCCATGCCAGCCTCAAGAGAGACAGACACCTGACAGCAGATACTCACTCTTCAAAACCAGCACTGGACCAGCAATCTCTGCTCAAGGACTGCTAGACACAGGTCAGCTGCCCAAACATAGCTGTTTTCAGTGCTACTGGAGATGCCCTGGGCTACATGAGACTGTCCTGGGGTGGCAGATGTTACACAGGACCCACAAGCAAGTCAAACCCCTCCAGAGCAGCAGATGGAGGCCTAGGACACCTGCAACAGCAACATCAGATGCCCACATTCCTGTAACTGAATTGTGCCTGGGGCTGTGTTCGGGCTTTAAAACACAGGGGTCCTCTGACCCTTGTGGCTGAGATACAACCCAATGCAACCCAAAATGGTGGGATTTTTGGAAGCATATTCCTTTATATTAAACATCCGTTCTACCTAAACATAAAGCCATTATCTGTGATACTAACAGAGTGCCTACCCATAGGCAGTTATTGAGAGTGTCTTCTGTACATCTTGAGCTCCAGCTCTGTCCCCCACTCACCAGGCCCCATGCTCTACCTGATATGTTTACAAAGCACATGGGACTCAGCCCAGCTGCTTTTGGATGCTCTGAAAGGGTGGCATCCCTCTGAGAAGTCACCCTTGGGTCCCATTAGTGGGGAAAAACAGGTACTTTATGCAGCATGTCAAACACCACCCATCAGAACCACAGGAGACCAACTGCCCTAGCAGACAAACCCTACTCTAAATTTGCCTTTATTTCTCAGTTGACCATAAATGGAGTCCAGGCAGCCAGCTCACATGCAGACATCTGTATTTTCTTGTATTTTCTTGAATCCCCTTGAGTAACCTGCCTTGCTAAACACATTTCTGAACTTGTGTGCTCCCGGAGCAAGGCTTCTAGTGAAAGACAGACAGAGTGATTTGGAGCTCACTGACAATTTTGGAAACTCAAGTCAAAGTGAAAATAAAAAAAATGAATTTTTGATTGAGTTGAAAAGTCAAAATCATTTCATGAGGGTTGAAGAAAATATTTTGATTTCATTAGATTTAGACAAAATTAGACAAAAACAGCATTACAAAAAATCTTCTGGATGAGAAGAAATCTAATCTAAAAAGAATAATGAAATACGTTGAAATTAAACAACTGTATTTCTTCCAGGATAAAGCGAAATGGATTAATAGAAGATTTACGGGTTATAAAATACACTTTTTTCATCCCCCAAAATGAGTTCTGGTTAACAAAGCTTTCATGAGACTAATTCTAAATCTAGCGTAAACTCTGTGTGCAAATCTTCCTCAGGTGGTCCTGGAAAGGCAGAGTCACAAGCATGGCTGCTCTCCAGGTTTCCCAACCTTCTGGGAAGAAAATGGCAGCAGAGATCTCCCAGGAGATCCTCCCTTCCTGAGACTCTCCTTGCTGGAGACCCCCAGGTTCAAAGCAGAGTGGCTTTCACTGCATTAAGTGCCTGGGTTGCAGGATGCTTCTCTGAAGGAAGCTTGGGCTGGACAGGCTCCTGCACACCCGTTAGCAGTGAGCTCTGATGAGAGTGAGCCTCGATCCTGCCTCCACAAATAATGTGGGGCAATGTCCTCACTGCTCTGACTCTGTTTCCCCTCATACATTTTGCCTCCTCAACAATTTCAAGGTCTCTAGATAAAGATTAAACCTCTCCGGAGAGGCCTGGGCAATGAAAGAGGCAATTAAAAAAGTGACAGGGAGAGATTAAATGCATTGCAGCATCTCTCTGCTGCAGGAAGAAACACCTCCAACAAACCTTTGTTGCACCACCTGCGGGCCCCGTGCAGAGCACAGCCCGATACCCAAGGTGATGGGGGTATGGCTCAGCTCCTAACTGGGATTGCTCCTACAAAGCCACCAGAAGATGACTGACAAAGGGACATGCAGAGCAGGGGTGAAAGAACAGAGGCCTGGGGCTGCCACGCTCCTGATACAGAGGGCTGTTGGCATGGCAACAGGCTGAAAAATCCCCAAATAGGATATAGCATAAGCAATCTAACATACAATAAATATAAACAGATTAAGTTTCATTTATAGATGACATTACTCACTACATGACTGCCTGCCCCCCATTAATGAGAAAGGCTGTTGGTCTTTCTTGGGCAGCATCAGTCCCTGCCGGGAGCACTGCGAGGCGGGTTGCTGCCAGGTTGTCCTCCCCGTCATGCCACACTGCCACATGCTGCTGGGCTTTCTCCAGCTCTGCCCTCACAGGCGTCCTGGTCTCAGCCAAATCCCAAAACCCCTGCCAGCAGGAAGCCCCCATCCCCACTGTCCCCACCTCCTGCTTTCCATGCTCAACCTGCCCCACTTTTGCTTTGCCTCTTTAATCACTCAGCTGAGATAACTGCACTTTTAAAATCCTGTTATGCCCCCTTCGCCAGAGAAGAAACCAAAACCAGTGTCTTGAGCTTAACTCTGCCCCGAGCCCACAGGTGTTAGAGAAGCTGGTCAGACAGCGCACCAGGAGGCTGAATGAACACCCCAGGAATTAACTCTCTGTAGGTATTTTTAATTCCCCTCCTCTGTGGACCTATCTTGGTTTTATTTTTAAAAGACGTAATAACGCATTGCCAATAGTGACCCCTTTTCTTCTTTTTCCAAGGAAATGAGAAGTAAACACTATCTTCAGTGCCACTAAAAGCCTCTTGAGAGTGAAAGAGACAAAAGCAGTTCAAAGAACTAAAAATTGCACAAGTAAAAGCTTACTTTGTATTTTGTATCTCAGATTTTTTGACTGCTTTAATATTTCTCCCTGCAGAGCCTCTAAGGAACAGGCAAAAACCAGAGAGGTGCTTTTTTAAGTCACAAGATGCCAGCAATACCTGCATACAACACACCCTACCCCAACACTGAGGAGTCTTGAAATTCGCAGAAGAGAACATTTCATTAAAAAAGGGTGTATTTAGATGCTTTGACTCAGTCACCAAACTCAGAGTCTCAATGGAAATCAATGTGGATTGAACCACAATGGGGATCTGAAGAGTGGAAAGTGGTGGCAAACTAAAAATAGTGCCAACTATTGATTTGGATGACATCAAAACATCTTTTCCAGGCAAAATTGAGTGACTGGGAAAAAACAAATGGAATAACTGATTGGAAAGGAGCAACCTCTCTGCTTAACAGAGATTTTTTTTTTCCCCTCTTAAATAGAAAGTACCAAAATTAAAATACAGTTTTGAAATTAAAGGTCAGAAAATTTTATTCCAAAAATGCTGAAACAAAACATTTCAGTCTTTTTGGAACAGGATGTTTCCTTTTGGAAGTGTCATGATAAAAATCTGAGGGAATTTGTTCTTTTTTTGGCACAAATTCTTCCCTCCTGTATACTTCACACACCAATCTACTGCGTTTGATCTCAACCTAGGGGTGGTTTCAGCCCCTCTGGAAACCCATTTCGCAGCAGTTTCTCCACCACTCTGCCTCCTTCTGACTTTGCATCATCTCTTGCTGGACCAACGACACCTGACTGCACCCCACAGGGCAGCAGCAGATGCCTCCATTACAGGGATTACCGTCTTGCACCCATGCCACACTGAGGGACCAGCTCCGCAGAGCCCTCAAAGCCAAGGACCTGGCTGTCCAGCGAGGAGGTCAGCAGGACAGCGGGAAGGGCTGCGCCTTACCAGGCTGGAGTTGGCAACGTTGCTGTCATCCTCAGGCATCGGCAGGTAGATGGCCAGTGCAACACAGTTGGCAAAGATGGTCAGGAGGATGATGATCTCGAAGGGTCTGAGAGGAAGCGTTAAGGAGTGGAGACAGGAACGAAGAAGCAGGTACAGCCCTACTGTACACCTGTCTGGGTATGTGTGGGGAAACCCCGCTGGCTATGGGGAAACAATCTCCCACTGGGGCAGAGAACCAGAGAGAGCAGTCAGACTTCACCCTCTGCACATCCTCAGTTGCTGCCCATTTCTTGGGGCCCCAGGGAGGGAGGGATGGGCCAGGATGAGACGCAAGGCCTGGACACTCAGGGCATGGCTGCTGGAGAGGGGCAGCTTTGGCACAGGACATATGGGGAGGGGACACAAATTAAAAGGCTGCAGTAGAGGAATCAAGAGGGGATGGGATAGCTGGTAGTTTCCCCCTCATCATCCTTTAGTGAATCATCCTGAAGGGTCAGGACCCTCTTGCATAATGTAGGCACTTAACCAAAGCCTCGGAGTGTGCCAGCCCTGGCTCTCTCTGTACTCAGTGTCTGTGAGGAAGACACTGCTGAGCAGCATATCTTGGGTGGGCCGTGTCTCCCTTACTAGAATGTATCTAGGGGCAAGACAGCTTAGCCAGGGTCTCCTCTAGCAGAACATCCATCTGCTAACATCCCCTGGTCTCCTACAGCCTCAGTGCCCCAGTGCAGGCAGTGCTCCTGTGACTGTCCCCAGGAGCACCATGGGCTGGGAGTAACTGGAACGCTCAGCCTGAGCTTCATCCCACTCCCTAGAAGGTGGAATTGTGCTGTTTGGGCCCTATGGCATCTCTGAACAAATGGGGTTTGCTATTTCCCCCTGAAGGCCCTAGGACAGGCACTTGGTCACTCCCAGACTCCTGCTGCTGTTGCTGCTCTGCTGGGCCACTGAAACCTCATGGTCAAGCTTCAGCTATCATGTTCCTGAAGCCCCGGAAGAGCTCAAACTCTGGCTCCAGGACTTTGTCCATGGCCAGGGTCTTGCCCCAGGGACCCCACTCTCTGTTCCTCCCAGCATGGGCCAAACCTGCCACCCTGTGGTACCCTGGGAGTGCAGTAGACATCTGGTCAGAAGAAGACAGCCATCATCTTTTGCTGCCCCTATGCTGGTCACATCCAGGCCCTGCTGCAGCTCTGAAGTTCTTGTGCCTAGCCACTGCATCATGCAGCTATGCACATACCTAAAAGCAATGGGGTCTTTCCCACTCATCTAGTGGCCTTGTGCTGTCAGAAGACAGCTGGGTGCAGCATGACGCAAAAACCTACAAGAAACATTTTCGGTCACAATGCTAATCTCAAAGTTTCCTGGCCAATGTTTCTTGACAAGTACATCTCAGTTGTCCCTGATCTACTTGCCTTGCCTGTACCCCTGGAAGCCACTGAAACTAAAAGCAGATAGAAGAAATATAAATGTTGGTCCAGCTGCCCACTGGGCCAGACCCACCTACAGTGTAAGTCAACAGTGACATAAATCACCACACTCCCCTCCAGCCCCTTCTCCTCTCCATTGTCCTACCAGCCAACATTCACACTTACGACCACAGCCAGTGTCTATCCCCATAAACTGTTTTGAGATCTGCCTTGAAGTCCTTCTGGCTGCAAAACGAACCTGGGGTGACACCACAAAGCTACACATGTCCCAACAACCATCAACTTGCTGGGCTGGCTGTAAAGCACACAATACCCAGATTTCCTTGCACTAACAAACGTGTTTTTTGAGATGTGAGCAACTTCAGCATAAACCCCCCCCACCGCCTCAAGCCAGCCTGACTTTCACGCACCCTAGGCTGAGTGCAGTGATACTCCCCACTCTCCAACTGCCTGGAAAAGACCCTGTCCCACTCCCGTGGCTCAGCTTTGTGTTCTGACAGCAGACGCTATACAGCAGAGATGGGCCCAAGGAACAGGAATGTGTACTGCCATACTGAACACAGATGCCAGGTACCCCCACAGAAAATGGTCACAGCTAATCTCCCCTTGGCTGCTGCCTGGCCCTGAAGCCCCTAACAACCCGCAGGAACTGGAATGAGCCTGTCATGCCTCGCAAACCCCGATCCCTGAACGAGGGCAGCCAGCTGCATTTGGGTATAAATACAGCCAGGTGCAAGGGAGGGGCTGGAGAAACGCGATGCCTTGGATCATTTGTCCCACACAGGTCAAACCACCTGCACCCTTCCTGGTGGGACACCCACCCCTCCCCTCCACACTCCCCTTCCAGGGCAGCAATGTGGGAAAGACCCCCACGGTGCTACGCACTCTCTCTGGCATGCGTTGGCCCAGGAGGAGGAATGTGTTTGAGCATGTTGGAAGATGTAAGTCCTATTTCCAGCTCTTCCCCCGCCACTGGGGTGTATGCACAAGTTTCTTCCATACTCAGTGCCTATTTAAGACACAGACACAGTTCTCTTCCATGTGCTTGTAGAACAACCCAGTCCTTATGCCAGAGAAGCAGAATTCCCCAGTTTTGGCTCTGCTCACTCTCCTCAAAGGACAGAGAGCCCCTTTGCAGTGAAGGAACAAGGGCTCAAAATCCATGGCCAGCACAGCACCACCAGAGGTGTGAGCATGCTCTGAGTGCCTCCAAACGGGCACTCTGGGCTTTGAATAAGATGGCATCTCTGGCAATGCAGAGGCATGGTTTTGATGTCCCCACGGCACTACGTGTACAGCAACAGCCTTTCCTAAGGGCAGAGCTTGGCCCTTAGGTGACCAAGCCACCTCCAAGAGGAGCAAAGCCTGGTCACAGCTGGGATGATCTTGCCAAGGCCAGGAACATGCAGATAGGTTCAGCAACTGAAATGAGAAAAGTTGGAGTAGAAGAACTGGATTTGCTGGAAACATCCCCAAATTCCATCCCTTTCGCTTGAGCCCAAATGTTTTGCTGAAGCCAAAGTGAAATGTTTCATCTCCCATCCTCTTCCCTTCCATAAAATACATGTGAACAAGGCAATATCCAAATAGATGGCCTAAAACAGTTCCCGGAGAGGTGGCAGAAACATGACATCTTGGTATTTCCGAGCTATAACGCCCCAGTGAAAAGATGGCCAATCAAAAAGCAACCACCCAAAACCCACCCCTAAATTAAGCCAGAGGCACAGAGAGATGCTGTCCCTCTGAACAGTATCACTCACAAAAGCCTTCACCTGTGACAGCAGTGCCAGGGAGGGATGGGAAAGGTGCGCTGAGAAGACAATGGTGTCAGCAAGGATTTGGGGGATGCTGGCCAGCCCCCACCACCAGGGCAGAGAGCAGCTGCGGGATCAGGAAAGTGGTGACACACACAAAGAGCCATCCCAAGCAGCTCGCCATGGTCTCGCTACCCACCCCTAAACCTCTCCCCTGGGGCAGCCTGTTGTCCCCAGCTTCATCCTCAGCTCCTACTCCCCAGCCTGGCCCTCCTCCTCTGCCTGGCCCCATCCCCACCCTGGAATGGGCACTGTGCCCCCTCCTCACATGCCAAACCCTCTCTCCTCCCGGCAGGCTGTCCCCTGTTTCTCCCCAGCACAGCTCCTGCCAGCACAAAACGTGTTCATTCCCACAAGTCCCTTGCCACCTGGCCTGTCCCTGCCTGTCCCCGCACCACCCTACCAGAGGTCCCCCATGGCCTGACCCGCTTCTCCGCCCCAGCTTCCCCCACAATTCATGCCCCACAGTTTGCACAGCCCTTGCCTTTGCCAATGCATTCTACTGGGGCTCCCCGAGCACCTCGTTGCCTTTTACAGACCCAATGAGACAGCCAGCACAGGCCTGAAGTGGGCTGACAGCTCCCCTGCTTGCAGCCCACGCGGTCCGGCTCCCCAGCACCCCTGCTCACAGGCGCACATACACGGGTACTCCCAAGCCCGCGCAGCCAGAAGGATACTTCCACTCCACGATGCTGATACATGCCTTCCGCAGCGGGTTTTGCAGGGTTAAGCAGAACAGAGCCCTGGCTGGCCGGGGGGCTGCTGGCGGCACTGGCTTCTTGGACTTCTCCTTCTGTTGCCTCTTCTTCACGTCATCCTGGGGAGAAGCAGGCTCCATGGTGTTTCTCCCCTAGCCTTTTCTCCCCCTGGTGCCCCACACCCGAGCCCCCCTTTCCCAGGTCCCAGCCAGCTGGAGCTGCTGTGGATCTCCCTTCTTGTGGAGTCTGCCTCCTCTGCGCACTGGGGGAGGTGGTGGGGGAGTCGGGGCTGGAGCCTGCACTCGCATGTACAAATACACATAGTATGAGTTTAAATTTAGATCCCAGCCTGGCTCCTGGGTGCTGTCACAGCTCCTGAGGCAGCAAAAGGGCCCCTGCAGCTGTTGCTTCTTTACCCGGAGCATCAGGAGGCGGGCGAGTGCTTTGCATGCCACTGACCAGGGCTGGGGGTGGGAACAGGCTGCCTGGCGCTGGGCACGCTTGTCTGACAGAAAAGTGCCTTTGTCCCAGGTCAGCTCTTTCACCAGCTCCCCAGGCCTCCTTTGCCCAAACTGGCGAGCCGGGCTGCCTGGAGCAATGCATGCAGCCCCATTTGCTGAATCACATTATTCAGGGTGAGATGGAGAACCTGACTCTGGCCGGTTCCCAAAGGTTACCCCACAAACTGAACAGTCCCTTCTCTCTGCAGGATTTCACCTTCATTTGGTGCAAACTGCTCAGTTGAGCCCTAGACCCTGTGATCCTGGGGCTGTAGGGCCTCTGGGGCTGGGTCCATCTCATGACAGGGATTTTGACCCCAATCTCAGAGCTCCAGGGAATCGTGCTGAGTCCAAAAAGTGCTCTTCTGGAGCAAGCTGGCTTGCTTTTCTGGAGGGATAGAGGAAACCCTTGGCTGGCACCAGTCACTCAAACAACCCCTTGCTCAGTCTCACCCCCCCAGTCCTGCTTGCAGGCTATGGAGGATGCCTGGGGATGAAGGAACCCAACAAGCCTACACTGAATTGTGTCCTGGCCAGTGCAGCTGGGCTTGGGAAAGCCCAACTGGATGAATGGTATGAATAGTTGAGCTGGTAGGCAGGCAGGGAGACAGGCAGGTTATCATAACCTCTTCACAGCAGAGGAAACTGAGGCACCAGGAAGGGTTGCTCTTGGGGTTTTCCTGTTGTTTCCTAGACTGAGTCAGCAAAATAATTGCAGCAATCTTATTACTTATAGTTATGTCCCACTGCAAATGGTATCCCTGTCCTACAGGGATGTTACAATCTAATGTGACTGACCAGCTGTGCCCCAGGCAACCCCATGCATCCCAGGGAGCTGCTCTACCCACTGCACCCGTACTGCCTTGCTCAAAGATTTCTCTCCTTTGCTATGCAGGGTCATTCCACTGTGGAGGGAAATGACTTTGCAGCTGTGCAGCAGGCTGTGTCGAGGGCCAGGAGGGCCACAGTGCCGAGGGAACTGATCACTCCCTGCCCATGGCAGGGAGACAGCATGGGAGAGCAACTCCTGCAGCTACTCCAGCCAGTGTTGATGCACTTTGGAAGAGAGTGCCCTTTATTGTAAAGGGGTTAAATTAATAACCTCTCCCCTCCCATAGCACTCTGCCGCATTTTGTGCAAATCAGAGTCAAATCACTCCTGCTGAGGGCTTCAGCCCTGTCTCCATGTGAAGCAGGTCCATTTCTCATTTGGTCCTCGTTCTTCCCCCTAAACCCTGGTGAAAACCAGAAGCCGTATTTCTGCTGCTGCCTGTGCAGAAGAACTTGTCCCAGGGCCAGCAAGGATGTGGAGCCCATCTAGCGGTGAGTCTGAGAAGAAACAGCTGCCCTTTGACTCACCCCGGAAAAGTCTCAGCAGAAGAGGGCAGGGTGTGTGAGTTAGGGCTGCGCAGCCCGGTGCAGGCAGGGGCCTGTGGAGAGGATACTCAAGGCCTCTCTGATCTCCTCTACACCCTTTTGCTCACACACCCTGTGTGCAGCTGCTGGCAACCACTCGCCACTTTGCTGTGCTCTTTATTTTGCATGGGGCTGTGCTGGCAACCACCAACCTGACATGGCTTTAACAAAACATGCTGCAGCACTCTGCTCGACAGAGATGTTCCTACCTGCCCAGCAGGGAGAGACTCCTTCCTCGTGAAACCTCTTCACATCCATCCTCATCTTCCTCGCACGCTTCGTGGGCCTTCATGTTCATCTCCTGCTCCATCACTGCACAAAGACACGGTCTTACAAAGGGCCCCAAACCCAGTGAG
>NW_009195709.1:29373-67749 GCF_000690835.1 Fulmarus glacialis | reverse complement strand
TGCTCACCACCCGCGCTGACCGATAACCAAGGAGCGATCGGTACTTCCTGGATCACACCTACCATTCGTATACTGAGCATGACATCACATGGTATGGAATACCCCGTTGGCCAGCTGGGCTGGCTGTCCGGACTATGTTCCCTCCCATCTTGTGTACCTAGTCAGTAGTAGGTATGGGAGCTGTCCTTGGACTAGGAGGGTACTTAGCAACAACTGAAAACATCAGTGTGTTATCAACATTCTCCTCATACTAAATCCAAAACACAGCACTAGGAAGAAATTTAACCCTATTCCAGCCAAAACCAGGACACCTCCTTTGTAGATTGGAATTGCAGAATGCTTAGCAAAGAATGTCCCTCTTTTTTGTGTGAAAGAGGTCATATTTTACAAACACATTCTTTCTCTGACGAAATTACCTGTACATTTTTGCAATTTCTTAGTCAGGATTCCGTTCAATCTCTTTTCTTTCTGTAGATATATTAGAGGTCCACTATTTCCTTTTACATGTCACTTCTGCAATTACAAAAGGATCGTAATTCTTAAGGAAAATGGTGTCCTTCATCTCATAATTTCCTGTGTTTCCTTCTGGTTTAAAAGACCGTAGAATGTAGTAGCAATAGAGTCAAGTGGACTGAAAATGCAGTATTAGAGAATTATAACATCTCTATACAGCTTCAACACTCTATACAATTTAAAAAGGAATGTCTTGCCTTTGGAAGTCTAGCTTAGTCTAGTCCTTAGAAAGAACTTTACCACTACTTATATCTACATGATTTTCTTAAAATAGTTATGGGTCACAAGCAATTCCATTTGCATACTACATTTTGTATTGTAATAATGCTAAATTTCCTAGTTTATGTTAGCTTTCTCCAGGAATCTTTTATATATTATAAACACATTTCTCATGTATGTTAATGTCTATGTTGAAACTTACTTCCCTTGTATTATTTTACCTTTTTATCTTATTTTTTGTTTTACCTTACATATCATAATTATTCTTATTCTGTTCATGGAAGCATGATTTTTTATTAGTATTTGCAACTTTGCAATAGAAACTCACTCCACTACGTAATTATTTATACTCTTTACTTTTAAAGTCTTGGATATTTCTTTTTTAAAACCTAATATTGTTATTTTTCTGTAGCATCAGCAACTTATGAGGAAAATTTTAAAATAAGACATTATTTTAGGATTTTACAATAACCCACTTCTTTGGTATTTTATTTCTCTAGAAGGGGAGGATTGGGGGCTAGAATATACCTCCAGTTCCAACCTGGGCCATAGCCTACCAGTTTGACTACTCTTCCAGGGTATGCAAATGATGATTTGAACCCCTGGAAAAGCAAAGGTGGGCAGAGGCTCTGGATCAGTGCTATAATCATTCATTAATTAATCAAAACATGGGAACCTAGTCTAGTAATTCCTTCTTTTCCTTCAGCAGACTCATATTAAAGTAGCCACAACTACACACAGTGAAAGTATAGGAAAGCCAGGGATCTGCTAAGGCTTACATTGCAGCATGAGACAAGACAGTTGCAGAAGCAGGACTTCATACACAGAAAGATCAGACAAAGAGGTAGTGCTGTTCCAAAGTTAGGCCACCACAGAATGACACAGGAATTTTTCACACAGAAGTTTTGAGCTTGGGTTACAGAATTTGGATTAAGCTGGCCTTCTGATTTACACATCTAGGTAATTTTTTATGAGCTTGCCCAAAGTCAGTTATTAAAAAAACAGTCTTTAAAAATAATTTTTCAGATCATAAGCAAAACTTAAGAAAGAATATATGTTGCTGAATCTCCTGACCAACAGCTCTAACTTGCTGGCATACATGAAAGCATAGAAGCTTCTCAAAACATGCCATTGCCAAGACACAATGTGTTAAAATTTCCAAGGCCTCGTTCAGACCCTTCCATGTCTGTATCTTGACCTTCTTAATGCTATATAACCATGACAACACCTTTCAAAAGCTGAAGGTTTGGTATTTCATTCTCCACTGTGGCGAACCTCTTCACATGCCTTGTGAAGATGAAGGAGATCTCTGCATCAGCAGAACCCATAGAGGGACATGAACCACAAGGTAAAGAGGCACACCAAAGGGGATAATAGGACAATAGCATGGCTAGAGATATACCAGAGCATTTTGACAGCATTTTTTCATAAAACCATTGACCCACAGGGCCAGCTAATGTGACAAAAGAGCTCAAGACGATCAAAAACCCTGAAGAGAGAGCTGCAAACAGCAATAGGTGGTGATTTGGAAAGTATTTGTCTATTTTAACACTGAAAAATTACACTTGTGGATTGATGTAATTGGGAGGCAATAGTGGACAACAATGAAGTGTTCTAATATTTACCTTAAATCTACCTTTCAAAGACAGTGTGTATCTGTTGGCATTTACCACTAAGTGAATGATCCTTTATTCACAGGGCTGCAACCCCACTGAAGGCTTGACTTGCAAAAACCATCCTGGAAATCCAAATGCTAATTGACTTTCTAAAGATGCAGTGAGAAGGCAAAGAAAATCCAAGGCTTTGAAAGGACACACTGAAAACCAAGTTATTTAGTTTGCAGCTTGACAGAAAGAGCTCTGTAAGAGATGGGTGTACAGGCGCCAAAAACAAAGCAGATGCTAATGGCAGTGCAGGGGCAGGGTGGGAACTAGGACTCAGCCCAGGTACTTTACAGGCAGCAGATTACCTGGTTTCTCATGTTTACTATTTGATGATATAAGTTTTTCTGACTTTGTTTTTTTAAAGATGCTTTGGAAGGATGCATGCAGTAGATAGTAAAATAGCACTTTCCGAATATGTTACACCAATATAAACTCAAATGAAAGCAAGCCCAAATATCAGAAATAATTAAATATTACAAATCATGTATTCATATATGTTTTAACCTAAGAGGAGACACAGCTCTTCACTCCAATCTTCATGAAATGCCTTTGCCTTCCTGAAGGATTAAAATGAATGCATCCTGCTTTGGTATTTACTTACAACTGAATAAACTAAATAAATAACATGCTTGTTATGTCTGGAAACAAAATGAATTAAGTGAAACAAGGCAGGCTGAATGGACATGCTGATGTCTCTGTTTTCAACAGAGCCTCATTCTGGGAATAGTAACATACTAAGATAAATAACAAAAGTTTCTTGTTACGTTTAGCTATTTATTTGCTGAGCTATGATTTGTGATCCAAGGGGTTGCATAACAAATGATGCCCAAGCATCTCTACTCTGATTAACAAACTTTCTGTGCTATACACACCCTCTGCATCCAATGCCCTAGAGAAGAAAATGAAAAGGAATGGAGGAAGATTTAAACCAGTTACTTTACTTGTATTTTGCTCCCTAGCAATTGTTCGTTCTTCATGATTAAGTAAGTTTTTGCAGTTACATCTCTTTTAAAAGGATGCTCTCAACGAGCCATTATCACTACTCATAATTAAGCCAGGACTATATTGTTGCCTTTTTCTTCCTGAAGAGCTGCTCACAGCAAGGCACTCAGACAGTTAAGCCACCCACAGCCACACCACAAATATTTGTTTATTGAGAAGGAAAAGATGGTCAGACCTAAAAAACTGGCGTATGCATTATAAACATCAGCTTTGAAAGTGTTGTGGTCAAGCTATGGTAAATATCACTGGTAGTACAATATTGAAGAGTTTGGGAAGTCATCAACCAGTGCTTTAGATGTGAAACACATGATATAACCACAAGCTGCACTTTATGAAATCTGAAACTGTAACGTGAGGAGTGACCTAATTTAATTCATGTGGTTCCATGTGTTTGAAGTTAATAGACCCTTTCTTACTGGGGGGAAATAAGGCCTTTAATAAAATACCAGCCCTACCCTGCCAAGTCGTTTATCCTTGGGGATTAATTCTTTTCATATTATGATTGATAATTCATGGATTCCACAGGGGTTTCCTGTACCTTTTACACATTCTATTTGAAGGGGTAAATAACTGCAAGTTTAAAATGTTTTCCTACCTACAGGTGTAATAAGGGGGGTGGAGTCAGATTGCTCACATATGGTGTATCAGTTCTTCAGCCAGAGGCAAAAAGAGGATGCTGGAGACGGAGGTACAGCCTCACTTTCTAATGCTTACAGGCAATGTTCGTCTGACGTTGTTCAAAAGCTTGTTCTTGTAAAAGTATTTTATAAACTCTCTTTAATTGGTTTGCTTTTTATGCAGATTTTTTTTTTTTTCTGTTCTGTGTGTTTCTCCCCAGAGAATCAAGTGCCTCAAAAATACCACCAGATTATTAGATTACCACCATCAGTTTTTAGACCGTTTCTTCAGGCTTCCCAACCTGATATTATAGGCCTTTTAATGCAGCCAGCAACAAAAATTAGTATCAACTATGTTTCCTACTTCCTTCATAGTTGTGCTTTTCTATCCATCAGCCCTGCTGTCATGTAATTTCTGTTGGTCTCAAGACAAACGTTTGACTTTGTTTTGAATCATAATGAAAATTCAAACTATCCAACATTTCACTTCAGCGTCTGAGATCAAAACAGAATATTTTGACATTCCAAACTAAAAACATTTTACTGTAATAACTTTAACATGTTTCCAAACTGCTTTGGGGCATCATGGGGTTTTATTTCCAGTTTCTTGTGGCTTCTACTTCGCTGTGGACTTGGCAGACCATGCTACATGTTGTACATTTTGGGCAAAAAAAATTTCACGTTGATTTTCCACATGAAAATTTTTTACTATTGTTAAAATGGGAATTTTCCTGTAGAGTATTTTGATTTGGGGAATGCTTCTTTTCCACCCAAAGAGCACTTTCATAGCATTTTAGTTGTTGCTACACCGTGCTTACACAGAGTCAAGGTCTTTTCTGTTTCTCAGACTGCTCTGACAGCGAGCAGGTTGTGGGTGCACAAGAAGTTGGAAGGGGACACAGCTGGGACAGCTGACTCCAGCTGACCAAAGGGATATCCCATACCATATGACATCATGCTTAGCAATAAAAGCTGGGGGAAGAAAAGCAAAGGGGCGATGCCTGGAGTGATGGCGTTTGTCTTCCCAAGTAACCGTTACATGTGATGGAGCCCTGCTTTCTTGGAGATGGCTGAACACCTGCCTGCCAATGGGAAACAGTGAATGAATTCCTTGTTTTGCTTTGCTTACAGGCACGGCTTTTGCTCTACCTAGTAAACTGTCCTTATCCCAACCCACAAATTTTCTCACTTTTACCCTTTCAGTTCTTTTCCCCATCCCACTGGGGAGGGGTGAGCAAGTGGCTGTGGTGTTTAGTTGCTGGCTGGGGTTAAACCACAACATTGTCTCAAAATACTTGAAGTACAGCCAAAACTTGTATCTTTAGATTTTTCAGTTTCCATCAAAAAGACAATTTTTTTGATCAAAGTTTTCCAGACCCTGACAGAATATGCAATCAAGGATAGAGAAAAAGCTTGAGGACGCTGAGCTGGAAGACCCCTTCCCTAGTTTGTTGTGGCCTCCTAGAAGCATGAAAAAGTCAAAGTCACAACCAGATATCTGACCAAAAGTCTTTGCATTTTATGCCCACTTTAGGTCACTAGAAGGTGTTTAAGTGCAGGTTAATTTTCTTTCTGAAGCATCTGAAAGACTCAGCAGTGAAAGAACAACTAGAAGAAAAAAAAAAAAGAGAAAATACATGCAAACAAAAGAAAACACGGGGGAGAGGAAACAAAGCGATCACCTCTGAATAAGGTTGTCTCCTAGGACCTAGTCAAAGGTATTATTAGGGTAGATGTAAAGATGTGACTGTTTAGCAGTTCAAGCACAGTCTCTGTGTGGGAGCTGTATCATATTACAGGCTGCACTGGCTTAGGGATTGATGGGAAATCAAATCCTGGCTGTGGGAGGAAGTGAGTCAGACATGTTGAGGATGATATGAAAGGATTGTCCAGGGACATGGAGACTCCACCTCCTCCCAGCAAGACATTTGGAGAATTTTTATCACCTCGTACTTACCTCTTCTTGAGGCTTCCTTTTACCCACATCTTCCAACTCTAAGGCATATGGAGATTGTGGTATATGCCTCATAGGATCAAGAACATTGACAGAGCCTTACAAAGTTTTTATGAATATTAACTTGACAAACTACTTCTCCTCCCTTCCTCCCCAATAATCACCAGTTCAATGAAAATATTTGTATTTTACATAATGTAATGCCTAAGTGACTAGGCAAACAGAGCTTTCACAAGCCAACCTATTAGGGTGAGAAAAAGGAACATAATCTACAAAAGGTTTGTTCCTGAAAAGGGCTTTTAAGGTAGGAGAAAAGTATATGGAAATTGATCTCACAGGAAATCAAAATAACTTAGTAATTTTTGAGAAAAGTATGACCTTACAATGCCACAAATCTTCACAACATTACAACACAGGTCAGCCTGGTCAGTACCTTGCCACAGAGTTCTCAGCAGTGGTTTTATTCAATTATTTTCTCATTATGTGTAAAGAGAAGCTCAGTAGTTTTGCAGGTTCCATATATCACTGTTTGGAATGAAGTACATTCAAATTACTTTTAATAATTTAAGACATGATCAATCTTCTACTAAGGAGATGTAAGTCTTGCTAATCCGAGTTAATTATTTCCAACAAGTGACCGATACATTATCAACTGTTAACATAGCTTCTGCCACCTTCCCTTTACTTCCCAGCATAAGATATTTTAACTGGCCTTTTTCTTCCTCTTCAGCACTAAAAATTCAGCTCCTCACCCCAGGTTTGCTATTCTTTAATAGGGTTTCAATAACTACACAAAAGCTTCTTACACAAAGACACCTACAATAATTTATCAGTATTTCCTTTCCTGCTTACACGGCATAATTCAGAACACACAGTGCAACGCCTGGTGCTTCTGTCACAGGTCACAGTGGATTTATATGTGTGTGTGTGTGTGTATGTGTATATATATATGTATATATACACATATACACATATGTACATGTACACTCATACATATATATATATATGCCAACCAAGTGGAGATCCAGAATCCTTGCAGTTGTGAAGAGCCCTCCTCTGCACTGTTGAGGAGAGAACACAGCCTACTTCACTGCGTCCTGCATCTGGGATCAAACATTTTCTGAAGGCCTAAGTCCCCTAACAGAGTGGGTTTTCTTGCCACCCAACACAGAGGATACAGCAAAGGCCTCCTATTAAAAGGAGAATGCTCCTCAGAAATAATAATAGAAAATAGCTTCCCTTGAACAGTAAATGAGTATTTTGATTAGTACCATTCACAAACTATTAGGACAGTATTTTCAGACCTCTCCAAAGTATATGTTCATTCAACAAGCACAGATTGACAGACAACAAAGCAGAGTATGCACATTCTACAATGATTACTCTGATCAAAAGCCTTGAGATATCATCACTTCAGGGCAAAACACCTTTGCATTTCCTTTCCACATAGCTCCTCAAAAAGCAATTATCTTAAAAAGTCCTCCTGTTCTAACTGGAAGATCCAAGGTTCAATTTCTCCCACTCATGCTTTCTCTCAGCTACATAAATTTTTCCCTTTTGTGCATTACACAGGTAGCTGATAGTAGCGAAAAATGACAGATTAGCAGCCTCTGAAGGACAAAAGACCTCTGTCTGGGCACATAATGGGCCACATCCTGATTTCTATTCCACAGTCCTGAATTCATGTTCATGTGCTTGAAGACCAAGCTGCAGGGGTAGTCACTAGCCTGAGAGACTAATTAACCTCTACAGCCATTTTTTTCAACCTGTCTTCAGAGGCTATCAGCAAGATTTTTATAAGCATTTCAAGTGGTCATGGTTTTATGATTTATCTGATGAAAGTAAAACCAGTCAAAACACCTTTGATGGAACAGTTTTACATCAGAAGATGAAGCTTCATCAAATTGATTTTTTTTTTCCCAGCGGAACATGCCAATTTCAATTAAGTCTTATATGCAGATATGTCAAAATGAATAATTTAAAGTTTTGTATTTGATTTTGATGAAGTAAATTGTTTTGGTTTGACTTCATTATTTTGGGGGAACCATAAAACACGGGACTGGAAAGATCTAGTCCCTTAAACATGTTCAGCTACATCAATGTCACGTTCTACAATGTCACACTCAGAAAAATCCTTCCTTTTGACTGTGAACAACAGTAAATTCTCTCTGAGTAACTGTTATTTCCCATCTTTGCACCAGTGTACTATTTATCATCAGAACAGCACTTCCCAGTTTAACTTATCAGTTGGTCACACAATTCCATATCCAATTATTGTTACCCTTATTATAGAATATTATTGGATACCTTAGTATCCAATTATTATTACCTTTCCCATTTATAAGTCCTGTTACCATCTTGCAGGAATGATTTGACTAAGTTTGTTCCTGATTAATGGCTGGGTCTGTTAGTCATCTCCAGGTTATTTTTCAGATACTTATGAACAGATTTGATTATTTGTTCCAAGTTAACTGATCTGGTTCTTGCCTAGATCTCCATTTTAACATTTTTTCTTTCTTCAATCTCCTTTGAAACTCATATTCTTAAAAAAAGAAAGAGAAGGGAAGGGAAGGGAAGGGAAGGGAAGGCCAGGTATCTAGAAGGGAAGGGAAGGGAAGGGAAGGGAAGGGAAGGGAAGGGAAGGGAAGGGAAGGGAAGGGAAGGGAAGGGAAGGGAAGGGAAGGGAAGGGAAGGGAAGGGAAGGGAAGGGAAGGGAAGGGAAGGGAAGGGAAGGGAAGGGAAGGGAAGGGAAGGGAAGGGAAGGGAAGGAAAAGAAAAAGAAAACTTTCTATATATTTTGGAATCAGGTTTTACTCTGGTGTTTTTAAATTTTTCTTTCTTATCTTCTTAACAGGATAAGGCTTCTTTTGAAGATGGGTAAGAATCAGCCAACTCACCTTGAATTCAATTATTTCTGTAGGATTAGGATCGATTAATAATCAGAACAGAGAGAAAAAACAGAGACTAGTGAGAAGAAATTATACTGTTGTTTCCTTGTTTATTTTTAAAAAACACCTGAAAACAGAAGGCAGAGCATCATTTATATTTTTTTCATTCTGTTTGGCTATTGTTTTGTTTCCTTAGCAATAAACCTCATTTGGTTTAGCTGCACAGACTTCCAGCCCTTTGTTCCAGATCAGGTTGCTGTCACATGAAATGGGGAACATTTTCTATTATCTTGTACATAAAAGAACTAATTTTGGGTCTGATATATACACAGTTATTTTAAAACCTTTAGTACTATAAAGCTACAGCTATAAAGCCATAGAAAAACAGCAAACCAAAAATGTTGACATTGATGGGAAAGACCCCAGTAGTACTGTTTTTTTTTCTCCCAGGTACTCTGCTTAGAAATATGCCCCAGATATGAAAGGCCATTCCTCCCAACAAAGACATTGGGAAGCATCTCTGAAGTCCAAATTACGGAATAATGAGTGCAAGATCAACTCCGTGTATTATACACTAATTTTGGCAATGCCATTTTAAAAAGAAGATAACAAGAGACACCCATTAACAATGAGCTCAAAGGGTCTCATTTTCAAAGCATTGAAGCACAAGGCCTCTTGCAAAAGTATATGCCCAATTACATGCTTAATCTGCATGCACAATTACTGTGACTTCATGTGACACTCAGGTATTGAAACTCAACTGACCATTTTCATGCACACAACCTGATTTGCATTTGCAATCACAGTAAATGTACATTCAGATTAAGTGAGTAATTATGCATGCATTTTTGCACATGGCTCTGAGCTTCTAATATTTGGAAAAATCGGACCCTGAAGGCTGCATTCCTCTCTTGAATACACAGAACTCCCACCGAATACACAGAACTCCCACTGTCCCATTAAAAGGGTAACGAAGAGCAGAATGTGCTTCCATATGTTCTCACAGCACCCACCTTTTATAATTAATATTTTGTTATATTGAAAATCTAGCCCAAACCTATAAGTTTGTCTTTAAATAATGAAATCATTTAACTGCATCACTTATCCAACCTGCATTGAAATAGACAAGCTATTTATCAACTCCTTGAGGTGGAGTTTACAAATTGAAATGCCAAGACATACTTAACTAATGCTGAGAACTCAGCACCACAATACAATGAAAAATAAAACACTCTTGTAGTCCAAGGGTCCTTTCTTGGTCTGTGCTTCGTATTCATCCATGGGAACAAAAGGAGGAGGATAACAAGAATCTGAAAAAAGAAACTAGAATGTAAAGATGAAAATGAGAAAAAGCAATGGACCAATTAAGGGGCAAAGGAGAATGATGCTCAAATAATAGAGCAAATAACCTTTGATGGTCTAATAGGGAGCGAAAAGAAGACAGACACATAAATGACAGGAGATCAGAAGAAAAGTCTTCAGAGCAGGACTGGAGTTTTATATTCAGGACTCAGCTGAACAGATTAAGAAAGTCAAACCACGGAAGATAAAAGATGGTTAAACTCAGTGGGGCTTAACTATATGTGATAATATTAATATAGGGACACTTGTGAAGTGCTTTTCAGCTGCAGGCCTCAGAATTCTTTACATAAATGGATATTATTGCTACCACTCTACAGAAAGAAGGCCCAAGGCACAGAGAGGTTATATCACATGCTAAGCACCAGTCAGAAGCCGAGAAGTAAAATTTAGGTTTCTTACCTTTCTTTCCAATTTTCCTGAGAACCCTTAAAGAAGGAGCTACAATGAGAGCCTAGTCCTTTGTGCACAAGCATTAGACTACAGCAAAATAGTGAGTTTCTCTACAGGGGAAATTTGTGTGGCCACAGGGGAGATGAAAGGATTTTTTAAAACAGAAAATTCTAAGCTGTTATTTCATAGAAGTTGTTAAGGAGTTTCAGAGACAGCGTTAATGTTCAACTGTTCAGTTGTTCTGTAAAGAAATAGCTTCAAATTGTCATCCCTTTAAATAATTAAAATTTTGTGTGTTCAAGTATGTATCTGTTATCAGCATTTATGTAAACGTACCCAGCATAGAATTTGTTTGTGCAGTTTAAATAGTCAGCTTTAACAATAGGCATATAAAGAGAGTTGTTCCTTGTTTTTTAAGAAATGTTTCTTAAATTTTAGTATTTCTGTAATGAAGAACTACACTGTCTTGTTAAAATACTGTTTATATGAACCCATTATAAATACCAATTGGTACTATTACTCTGTAATAGATACAGAGTATCTATTAGTGGAAGTCATTTTACTTAGGTTTAACTATAAAGAATCGCTTCACACCTACTTTTTAAATGTGCATCTCAAATTACTATATTGCTGTGCATTTAAGTTCTTATCCATGCTCATGACTTCCTATGCAATGAGAAGGGAGCAAAGTCCAAGTGAACACTTCAAGAAAGGGGCATAATGGCACCTTTGCATCTGCTCTACCTGCCTTCTAGGAGCAGTCCTTACCTAACACTTAAAAAGGTCTGTATGGAGGACGTGGGCATGCCATGTGTAGAGAAGCAGTATTTGGCCATGCATATTCCTTCATGCTCTCTGATCCCTATGAGATTAACATAATCTTTTTCCCAGCACTTTCATCTGCAGGAACCCTTGGCATGACAGCAATATGTTAAGATAATAAAAGGAACCTGTGGGTATTCAGAGCCAAGCTACCAAGGAAGATGAGAAACCAGAGAGATTGCCAGAGTACCACACCTATAGGATATAGCTGCCATTTCCTTCAGAGTCCAGTGAACAACTTCAGTGTCCTCAGTAACATCTTCCTTTTGAGAGAATCTCCAAGTTACAAACTTCAGTCAGTGATGTGCAGGGATGTTCTTAAACCTTCTATCTCCTCCTGTAGAATAATTATCTTAAAACACATGACTCTTTCCAAACAGTAGGAATAGCAGAATTTGCAACCAGGAGTGGTCCTGAAGTGATAGGGGCAAAAAGAACCATCTTCTACTTCTTACTTCATTGAGGGGAGTCCCATGGGTATATGTATGTCACATCTTTTGCTCCAAGAATCCAGATCTTAACTCCCGAAACCCTTTGAGAATCCATTACGGGGATGGGGGAGAAGTGTGCAATATCACACCAGTTTTGATAATTGTCTGTTGCATTAGATAGAACTGACCAAGAAGTTCTCTCCATTGTCTCTTAATTTATATTTATATTAACAATTCTGAAGGCAAGGGTCACCTGTTGGTTCTACACTTGAGCTGTATATAATACCAATAGGAGTTTCTGCAATACAGATACAATGCTGACAGTAACTGTCAGGGTTTCAGTAGTCAGCAACAGATATTTTTAGCAGCCTAAAAAAGTGTCTTCTGGGAGTGGGGGAATTTGCATTATTTCTGTAGTTTTGACCCTCTAGCAGAATGTGAAAACTGTCATAACTCTTAGATTAAAATGCTGCTGCAGTGCAAATGTCAACTTCTTATTCACCAAAATTTGCATGTACTTCTTTTAGAAGCCTGACTTGGGGAACTGATAACAAACACCTGGTGCTGATCATGTCCATAGAAAAGCCAGAATCAGCCCTATTTACTACTAATGTACTTTATTTGGGTAAAAATTGCCTCAACAACAGTGCAGGTAGGGGGTGATATAACTGATTACATCTTTCCCTGTTCCTGCTTCTACTGAACATAGTCATTTCTGAAGATGGCATTAAAAAAACCACTGGTATCACTCATGTCAATAGTCTTGTTGTTCTGCTCTGTGGTAGCACAATATATTTCAGAATGGCAACTGGCAAGGCAACATCTGCAACACTGCTGAGATGTGATGAGCTCTACTAAATGAAATAGCTCCTTCCCACGTTCTGTTACACTGAACACAACACAAAAATAAATATAAAATATACATGAAATGCAGTACCCATGTTTTACACTGGCTCATATTTGTTAGAGTGATGAACAGGCTTAGGCTCTGAATAGCAAGGATGTCAGGAAAGAAACTCCTTTACTAAAGGAACCTTCTACAGTCTCATTTATTGCATGGAAAAAAATACCTAGGAACAGGAAGGACTTTCACAGGGAAATAAGAAAAATCTACTGCATTTTTGAGAACCTTTTAACAAAGACTCTTTTTGTTCCCAGTGTGAATTTTCTTAACCCTTGCTTTTGTGGGAGCAAGTCAGACTGTGAATAGTATTTAAACATAATTTTTCACATAATATCTAAGCCTGCTTTCAAAACTCAAGTAGCAATTTAGTTACCTGGACTTTATTATATATTTCTGCTTCAAATCTCACCTGTGATTTGAACATGTTTTGTCTTTCATTTCAATCCAGTTTCTATGATTCAAAACCCCATGCTAGACTAGAATATGGTAATAGAGGCAATTATGTCATTGAGTATGCAGCACTACTCTCAGGTTAAGGTTTCACACCTGGGTGTCATTATTCTCTCCCATATCAATTTATTATTTAAGGACTTATTATTTGAAAGCTCTTACAGTGCTCTGGCAATTAGAGTTGCAGAGATTCTGTCTGCAATAAGTGTATTTATTTTGCTCTCCTAGCTTTTTGTGATAGAATAATTAAATCTGTTTATAATTCAGTAGTGGCAGGCTTCTCTGAAACTGCCAATATTGCCCAGTCCTTCTTTAGTCACCTGTAAGAAAAAAAATATTAGGTGGGGACCTGTATTATACATGTCTAGGAAATAGAAGTGTGATAAAAATACATGTAAATATTTTGATTTTATTCATATTGGTAGACCAAATTGATTTTTGCACTGGAAATACAACAGTTGGGAACATTACATAGTAGTTAACCAAGGAAATAAAATTCCCCAATTTAAAAATAGGAACTTTACTAATATTAAGTACGGTGTCTATGTTATGGCATTTACATTACATTGTTATTCAAGCTAGGCCTGTGCGTCACAACTCACTGGAAACCTAGTTTTGGAGACAATCAGCTCTGGAAGTTTTTTCTTTCAATGCAATTAGCACAAATAACATATTATTTGCCCACTTAAAGCTGCAAAAAGCAGAATAACTTTTCTGTTTTCTCAGGGTTATATTTGTACTTGTTAGGATAAACCAAGCTTCTCCTCTTTTATTGGTGGAATGGCTACTTAATAAAAAGAGCAAGAGAAAGAGAGGAAAAACCACACGCACACAGATGTACACACTTACATGAAAATATATGCATGCCTGTGCATGCACATATGCAGCAGTACACCTTTATGTGTATTTGCATCCTCATGCTCAAAATGTTGCTAGAACTTTGCTATTTAGGTGAACACAGGAAAGCTTCAGAGAAATGTGGCCAAGCTTACAGATCATCAGAAAGTAATGTAAATTAGTATTTGAAAAGGAGTTTAAATGTTCCAAGTTTATACATGGAATTGCAAAGCTTAGTGGACCGTAACAGGAAAAGAACCATAGATACTTTCTGCACCCTAACATTCATTGCCTGATGTACCACTCACTCCATCGCTTATGTGTTTACCTCACCATAACTTATACCCACTTATTCATGTATGATTTTCACTACCTTATATATATATTGCCTCAGAAACAGAAGTTCAGTAAGTTTATTCTATTTAAAAAGACACATTTAAAAAGTTTATTCTAAAGTTGCTTGGCTAGGTCCATATCTATTTAATTACGAACATGCTTGTCTTTTTCCTTTAGTACTTTAGATTTTATGTGCTTGTATTAAAAAAGTCATTAAAAATAGTGTGTAAATATTAAAAAAAGAAAAGAGGACTAGAGAAAGTCAAAGGCAGACTGGGTGTGCAGTACTCTGTCAGCCTCTCTTGATCCAGAAAAATAAAAATAGAAATTTGAAAACCTGTGATGTTTACCCTTGCAGATACTCTCTTACCCTAGAATAATCTCCAATCCCCTTTTCACCTGATCTTGAACTCCAGAACTAGTACAGATGGAAAGAAAGAAGAGAAAGCCAAACATGCCATTTCCACAACCAAGAATATTTTCCTTGGATTACAACACAAATCACAAATACAAAAATGGCTCCTCGCAGAAAATTCACAAAAGATAGGCAAACACTGCAGTGTATAGTTCAAGTTCATTTGGGATAAATAATGCCTAGAATGAAAGGTACTATTATAGAAATACAACTTAATAAATATATTGTTATATATTTTATGCATACATAAGTTATAAAATATAACCTGATAAATATAACTATACAGTGAAATATAAGGAAATTCTAGGAGGCAGTTTTCTGCTGCCAAACAGTACAATGATTTTGTGCAATGTCTAAACTTGGAAATGGCAAGTATAGCAACCTTTACATCATGTGTTGGAAGATCTTTAAAAACGTGAGTTTTAATACACAAAATCCTTCTGTTACAGGTGACATCCACCACATGTTTAAGAGTAATACCTCTTCACTGGTGCTGCTGGCTAAGGCCATAATTTACTACACACATATTCTGTCATGCCTGAATGACATCTACCTTTCAATATTAGGGCACCTGTCACTGTGGCGTCTGACCAGAAGCATGATATGCAGTAACATGCACAGCTAAGTTACATGATAATTTCCTTTAAGCATTTCAGCCATTGTTGAGTCTTTTTATACACTCTTTGGAAAGCGCAGCATTAAAACTAATAGTCTTAAATTTTCCTCTGGGAATTATGTGGCTAACTGACATTTAGAAATGGACTTTCAGTAGTTTTATTTGAGCAGCCCATAAGACCACAACAACATAAAGTGATTAACGTTAAGTGAAAGAGAGCTCTGGAATAAAGCAACAAGTGACCCAAACCTTAAATGAAAATTCAAGAAAAAGCTTAGTAAAGGTCAAAAAGATTTGGAACTTCCATTCCCCATCATTTCTCATGTATTAATTTATGCCAAAAATAAATGATAAAATAAAAATATCCCTGGCATAAGGAAAGATTATCTAGTAGACTTTTGAAGGTAAACAAGTAACAGTGCATCACCAGCCTTTCACAAGGACAAGAAAAGGTGGACATCTTATTTCTATTTGACTCCTCTTTCATGAATAGCTGCATAGCTGGAAGGGCCACATTAAAATATCTATCCAGAAAAGAAAAGAGCATACTGGATATTTGCTTAAGTCATTGGCATTCAGAGGATTTTTATACCTTGAATTTTGTAATTTTAGCCATTTAATTAAAGTGTTTTTTTAATCAGTAGAGAGAAAAAGGCACACCAATGAGTGATGCTGTTCATCAAAGAAAAATGATAAATATGAAGAAGGAAGAACGCAGTACTTTCCTACCCATTCCTCAAATAATGCTGGGAGTACAGGGAAAAGGGCTGAATTTCATGAGTGTAATAGTACCCTTATGTCACACTTTTGTCAAATCACTTAAAGATCAAATTAAAGTGGGGACACTGATGATCCTTCATATATTTCAGATTTTGCTTTTCTCTGTCTTTGATGCAATTCAAAAATAATTATTTTCCCCACAGTGGTGCTGACCAGACTTACACTGGGTGCAAACAACAACTGAAAGGTGAATTAAAAAGTATTGCACTTTTGTATGAAATTAGAGAATCTGGGATTTATGGAATTGGCAACATAAGAGAAATGTCTTGTCTCTGAGGAAATCCAGCCTATGAGGCAAAGTCAGAACAAGACTTTTACCTTAGTAGGTCAAGATTCCCTAGAATAAAAATTTTTAAAGTACTATCCCAAAATTAAAAAGGGAAGCAATAATACTGAGCCACATTAATCCTTTCTAGATTTTCTGCTTTATAAAATGACAGCTTGAAAGATTATTGCTTGTCAAGCTGGCTGCTCCATATAATCATTCCTTGCACTGTCAGCTATCATTGAAAAGAATATAGGAAATGAGATTCATAACTTTTGAATAGAAGTTGGTAAAAATTGTTCTCTATTTTATACATCAACTGAAAAAGCAGTACAAATAAGGTGTACCCAAAAATCTATAGGACTTACTTTCTCTGTTTGTGGTTATAACTAAGCGGTTACTAGTAAAAAGTATTTTTAAGACTGGATTCCTGGAATAAATGTAGAGCTGGGCTTCCTCTTGGGTGGGGAGACTTCTGAGGCTGTACACCAGGAGGTAGTCAGCTCATGAGATAAACACTAAAGTCAGATCAGACATTCGAAAAATCTTTTCTTTTGGAAGAAAAGGACTTTTGGCAGACTAAAACCAAGTAGTTTAATACAGTCTGTGGCAAGAACATATCTCTTCACAAGAAGACAGCTAGGAAATGATCTTTAGTCCTTGATAAAAGTGATGAAGATTTACTATCCTTGCTAAGATTGCCTTGCATTTAATTATTTTTGAAGTGTTTATGTTATGGCAATTGCTCTTGAACACCTGGTTCATTTTTGCTATGTGTAAATACTTAGCCCACAATTTCTTAAACTTTGAATTAATTCATTTCCAAGAGAACTACTGATTTTATACCCAAAGCAATTAATAGAGCAGTCTAACTTGACAGACACTCAAATGAGCTACTAAATATAAAGGTTGTGCTCCTTTCCCCACTGCTGTCCCTGGAAGTGACTTCAGTGGCTCCTGGATTTCCTATGACATCTGTTCCAAGTGCCAAATTCTAAAGCTAAAATAAATACACAGCTTAGGCAGAAATCAAGGAAATAAGGCAGTAACCTCTTGGGTTTTTACATGAGAAAACTGTGAGTTACTCTGTGGCAATTATTTTATTCAGCCCAACCTTTTGAAATAATTACCTGACTTGAATCTGACTGGCCAGCAGGTAGATACTGGATACCAGGATGGTAGAATGACAGTCTTCTTCCAAACAAGACTCTCTCCTGATGGAGGACAACATAATGTAAAAAATAGGAAGCTGGTATATTATCCATGAAACAAATTGAATAAGGAGTGAGGAGGTTTTTCTTCTTTTGGCTCGGTATTCTGTTCAGTCAAATGAAAACGGTGTGTGATGCCAGCCCCACAGTACTGACCCCATCAAGCTGGCAAGATGCAAGAAAAGTAGTTTGGAAGCACCAAGTTCTTGGAACTTTGCTAAGCTTCAGCCATACCATTCCTGTTAAATTCAGTGATGAACTTATCAACTGCAGAGGAACTACCACCATTTTTATTTAATTGCTGGATCTCCAGACACTTATGAAAAGAATCCGACATTGATAAATTCTCAAGAGCCAAGGACTCTTATTTAGTAAGGCAGCCATTTGCATTTACACTGTTGTTTTTAACACACAAGCCCTCAGAGCGTCCAATTTGATCTGACAAAATAGTAATGTTTTGGATAGAATAAGACCCAGGATGGCAAGATGAGAAAATAGATCCCTAAATTATTTAAATCATAACTATTTTCAGCAGAATCACAGAATTGAAAAACTTTTATTCCCATACACCTTGCATTTCATGCAATTCAGTTTCTCTTTTAAGTCAAACAGCCTTACATACAATTCACAGTTCCATGTATACTCCTGCTTCACAGTAGTACTTAGAGAATTAACACTGAGTAACAAAAATAAGAAGCAGTTAAGTAAAACTGGAAAAATATTTTTCCCGTGCAACAAAATCCACAGAGTATATTAACAATCTGGATTTTCCTTTTAGAGTAAATACATGCTAATAGCAAATAACCAGAATTTTGTTGTTTTGTATTCTCTAGGTACCTTCTATACTTTGAGTTTTTCTCTTATGCACACTAAGATTGAATTAGACACTCTGCTGTGTCATTCTGCTAAACAAGATTCATGACCTTAAGTTTCCTGTCAGTTCTCATCCATTTGCAACCCTAGAGTCAATTTTAATGTGCTTTTAATATGTTTTTTCCCAGTATTAGGTCTTTCAAAAATCCTACTCTGACATTTAGAAAACAGCATTGCCTATGAAAGATATTAACATCTAAAGAGATTAAATTAATATTTATTTAGAAGATACACATTCTCCAAACAGAGTAAATATGTTTCTCTTGGGTTTGTTTTTGTTTTTGTTTTTTTTTTTTTAAATTGCCACTGCTATGTTGTATACTTGGATATGCCTGTAAGTCATTTCTGTGTCTGAACTGTCTGGACCCTTGTCCTAAATGCCAAATGCGGCAAACAGTTCCACAAAGATAAGCACATGTTAAATAATTTCACATTTAAATTTCCTATTTTTTTCCTCACTTCATTCTTGTGCTTTAATGTTGATAATCTAAAAGTCCTGACTTATCATTCATTATGCGTTTCTTCTTCCTATACTCAAGCACTCCTACTGTTTCCTTCCTCTTTACAGGCTAAGTTTTTCTATGGCACTAATCACTTGACACTGACACTGGTTATTTCAAATCCCCTTATTTCAAAAGAAGAAGTACTACAATGACTGAAAATTGTTTTATGCAAAACAAGAAAAATTTCAAAGCTGATGACAAAATCGGTGTGTTCAAGAAGGAATCATTAAAACTCCCTGTTAAAAATAGAACACAGGAACAGGAGAGAAAGAAGTATCAATGGTCCAAAATTAAAATGACCTCATAATTTTCCTCCCCACGAAAATTTTCAGGAAAAATAATAATGTCAGGAAAAAAATATTTTTCCACCAGGAGGGAGTGTGAGAGATGGGCAGATAGACAGAGAAAGTACACATTTTTTAACCATCTCTTGCCTCTGATTGCTCCAGCTTATACCTACCTTTTAACTCAATTATAACCCAAGTGCAGTGCTGGAGAGAGAACTTAAGAAGGCAGACAATAGGGCACAAAACTAGTGAATATTGCATATTTTCACGGCAACAGCATCATTATGGAATTATGGGATTGTTCTTGGAAGTTTCAGGTTTCCTATTAAAAAATTAGAACTAAGAACAGTTATTTTACTGCTCCGGTTTTGGAAAAATACTCTGCATGGGTTACATGAAATGAAAGTGACTGTAGATGGAATGAAGCAGTTCTCAGATGTCTCTCCACACTGAAGTCCTGATCAGTAAGAGGCAGGAACATGACCTTTTCATGACTAATTCTTTCATGTGAGTGGATTATTGGTTCCTAAATTGCCAATGTCATAGAAAGGAAGAGTGCCACTGCTCATTTGCTCTATTTACCTGAGCAAGGGTTACTACTGATGCTCACTGATGGTCATTTGAAAATCTATAGCTATTCCTGTAGAAATATATAGCAGTGTTATTTTCACAGGAAAATTCATACCGTTAACTGTTCTGTCGTTACCGTCAGGAAGAAAAGCAGGCATGATAAAGTTGCGCAGTTGGCTCTGATGGTCATATCTTTTCAGTATGATGACAGAGTGACATTTAGAAGATGCCAGCACCTTTCCCTGATGTCCCAACTTAATCAGGAAAAAGGAAATTCAAAGATAGCAGCATCCTTTCCTAGCTCTCGGAAGGTCATCTAGTCTGAATCAACCAGAAGTCAAGTACAATTTAACTCCACATATTTTGCGTTGACCTACAAGCTACTGGCAAATCAGAGGGGTGTGGCTAATGTCTGGACCATTATCACCATCATCTCAATTTTTTCTTTTAAAGAGGTTGCTTCTTAATTTTCTTGTAATTTCTCAGCTGTGATTTTGAGGCAGGGATTTGGAATCTGTGTAGAAAGATTTCCTCTAGGCCAAAATCCAGCAAGCAAAACAAGCTCAGAAGAGAATAGGTAAAATTCACTGCAGCTGCCTGGAACAACCTAAACTATCAGACCCTGTAGCAGCATGGTTCTCCTGAGCTCCTCCCACTGGAACACAGCCAGGGTAATGTCTCCCGCTTGCTGATGCTATTTTTTATTGACCCACAGCAGCTTTGTAAGGGCATAAATATTCCAGAATGTTTTCCTGTGACACTGAGAACATCTTGAAAATAAAATGCTTTTTCATAGTCTTAGTCCAGACTGTCAGTGAGCTTATTTGGAAATTTCCAACATATATTCTGTGTCTATGGGAAGGAGAAAAAGAAGGGAGTTGCAGGCTATCAATGTTCGAAATTTAAGTATCTGTAGAAATGCCAGACTCTACCTCCCATGAATATAAAAGATTCTGTTAACTTCATTTACCAGTAGAAAACCCAACGTACTTTCAGATGAAATACCAATGCCTTTTTAGTTATGTGTCCCCATTTCATAGTACTATGTTCTGAGTTCTCTCTGAAACCTACAAAAAAGCCCAAGGAGTTAATTTGGGAGGTACTTTTACAACATAAGATTTTTGTTGCTTTTGAGCTTTCAGAAATCATCCCAGGTAAAAGAAAACATATTTAAGAAATCATCCCAGGTAAAAGAAAACATATTTAAATGGTATGTGATTCGATAAATATTTGCACTTAGTCTGAGCAGTAATTCCCATTTTTAAATACATACTTTATACAAATAACAATTTTTAGTTCAGTTTTTAAAAACAACGTTAAGGAAAGTGTTAGTCTAGTATAATATAATATAAATAAGTCCTCAGCCCCAAGATAAACAAATAAGCAGGGCGACAGCAGGTATTGCCATTCACAGGAAACTAGGCCATTTTAGTATATAAACATGAAGTTTAAGACCACATACAGCTTCTTAATGATTCCTATTAACTCATTTCTAAAAAGGTTTTATATAATGACAATAAGTAAATAATCCTTCATGGGAAAAAACAATCCTTTTGAAAAGCAAACTGAGTCTACAACTAAAGTGGTTTAATTCAAACTATTGGCCATTGTGTCATTTAGTTTTTTCTTCCTAAAAGCCTAGTGCCACAGACAACCAGTTCTTAGTCAGTGACATTATCCACAGTCACAATTTGGTTGATAATAAATGGTTGAGGAAACAGCTTTTCAACAAAGAGCTCAGTTTCTCCTGATTTTCATACAGCCTTGCAACAGCGATGGAAACTCTCAGCTTGACATCAGGCTTCAGGAAATAAATGCTTTAACTTACTGAAGCAGTGCTCAATAGTGTACACATGCTCCTGTCCCTTCCCTCTCCCTGCATGATCCTAAACCTCCTTCTTGCCAGTTCTTCATGCCTCTTTTCCATCTCATATATTGCCAGGTCCTGCCTCCTCCATTACTATCCTATTCTATTCTTTTTTTTCATTTGTGTTTGCTTTCTTCCCCTCTTTCTTTCTCTCTCCCTATTTATTGCTTCTTTCTCTTCAACTGTCTCTCTATTGCCAACACTATTTTCAAAACATGAAAGAGACATTCCTCTCTCTGTTTCACACTGCCGGAACACCAGTATGGGAGCAATGAAGTACAAGAAAAACAGCCCCTCTAACCAGTTTTTGTGCCTGGCAACAGAACACCCCAGAGCAGTAACTGCAGAGAAAATCTCACCAAGTCTTCAAGTCCCAGGCAGAGACCATCACTGGTACATGCACCACCAGCCATCATGGAAGAGCTCTGAGAGCAAGAGCATGCTCATTTTGTAGCCAGAGTCTCTAGAAAATGCAGCTGGCAAATTTTAACATAAGTCTATTAAGCACAAGAGAACTAAAATGTGTGTCTCTCATCTAAATGTAGACAACCTTCCATAAGAACAGCAAAAGGACATACCTGAAACAAAACACCTGCATGTGGAGACTACTACAAGTGTAGACAGAGTGTTGTCACCAAAGTGGTTGCAAAAAATATTGAAACATGATATACTGTAATTTAAGTTTCGCTGATTCTCAGAAATAACTGGAATGATTTAGCTGAAAGAGTCTAAAAATTTTTTATTTTTTATTTAAATCTGCTTTAGAAAGACATTTAGAATAAAAAAGTTCAGTCGCAGCTGGCAAAACTGTGAAATTGATAAGCAACTGAAAGAAGATCTTACAATGAAAGATCAGTCTGGAATCTCAGTTGCTGCCATCTCTGCTTGCATTGCCTGTAATCTTAATTACTTCTTAGAATCAGCATTTTGATCTCACTTTCTCTTTGAGATCACCCTCCCACCATTTAACTCCAGTGGCTCAGTTTATATAACCTATTTGTCAGAAGAAGTACAAGTGAATGATCAAATAAATAATTCAAAACGTACCAAATAAAATTGCTATAAAAGTTTGGGGGTGTTGTTTTGCTTTACCTTATGCAAATACTGGACTGTGTCACAAAACACCTATAGCCTTACTAAGAGGTTACCTTATGTAAAGAACCATATTATCATGACTTCTAAAACACTGGTCACATTTAAATTTCTTTACCTTAACAGGGCTTCAGCCCCTGGCATAATCAAGGTATTAATAACAAGACTCAAGCTTGCATGACAAACACCACCAGTGGTAAGACAGCAGCAGTCTACTGCTTTAAAGACAGGCTTTTACCCTCCTCTCTCCAGGGAGCATGGAAAAATGTATATGATCACCAGAGAAGCAATCACATTTGGGGGGTATGGGGTGGGAGGGCACAAGCATAGTGATAGTAAGTAAGTAATAGTAAGAACAGCAAAAAAAGTGAATTTATAGATTAGCTGAGGAAAAAAAAACCAGCCAAACATAGTCCTGTCCCATATGCTTGTTACTAAACATGATGAGTTTAATGAAGCTTTAGATGAAAATAAGAAACAAAAACAGGCAACATCTTCAACACTTCAGCACCAGAGTAGGGGATCCTCAGCAACAGAGTGGAGAAGTGAGTGGAATGTCTTTTATTCTCTATTTATTATGATACCCACCCAAAACATTTTATATGAGAAAGGATTATGGACAAAGAAGACGTAGCCAAACAGATCATATGATTGGTTGTACTAGACAGACTCATTTATCTCCGTTGTAGGAGGACAAAACCTTTATAATTCACTTGCGGCTTCATTGCTTGTGAATTATGAGTCTTGCCCCCTTACTAGTTGGCACCAATCAGTTATCCCAGCAGACTGTTGCTGTTGCTGTTATGCAACTTTTTTTCTGCTTTATTGATATGTGCCAGAAGATCTTTGCTCTTTTGTAGCTGTACCTCACAAACAGAAGCAAACGTGCTTTCCTCTAACATAAAACAAGGCTAGATGGTAATATAAGGTATATCCAGCTGAAGTCCTTTGAGTATCCTCTGTATCTCTTTACATCCTTCAGAATTCAAGTAGTAAATAATTTCTTAGAGCTGCAAAATGTCTCAATCGTAAGAAAAAATAGTTTAATATATGAGAAAGTACAAAAACTTGTATTAGTGAGTTTACAATCAACAGACTTACTGTATCTGCTGACAAGTGTTAGTGTATATTCAGAAACAATCCCTCAAAAATGAATATACAAATATTTATTGACAAAAAGATACTAATGTGTGTGCCAGATAACGGTGAGGCATGCAGATGCAGAGGGTTACTTTACTGCCTGTATGCTGTAGTTATTAGTATCACCTAGTGCATAAGATTATCATTACACCAGGAGACATGAACTAAGGTATGGGCTCCGTTGAAAGTCTGTAAGTCATTTAAAGTTGATTATGAAATACACATCATTAATCCTGATTCGTCAAAGTTGTTAAAAAGTTATTAAAAATAGTAACATTTAAACTTAAAAGTTTACAGTTGTGTTTTTGGATTTCATGTCTATTTGATGACATTTAATCTGCTAGTGGAACCACTGTAGAAGTTTAAAAATGCACCACAATCCTAATCCGGTATTTGTAATATTCGGTGCATAATAGTATCTAGTCTTACATACTGGAAGAGGGCAGTGAAAAGTCTAGTTCAAGAACCATAATTACCTATTTTATGCTTGCAAACTAATGCTCTTTTTCAATAAACCTTTATTAACCCAGTCACTGCACAATCTGTTTAGGAGAAATGTGTCTTACCCATTTGAAGCTGCAGGGGACATCTTGGTTAGGCTAAATTTAGTTGCATGAGCTGAAGCTTGAACTAAGCATAATCTGGGATACTTAAGATATTCATTGTATTTCTCCTGTTGAGGTGAACGTTGTACAACATCAGTTAATGTCTTCTTTAGCTTCTCTTCTCCCCTGCCTATCCAAACTCCTTTACCTAAAGTGTCATTTATTCTAGTTAGCTCCACCTGCCCACCTGCAAGAAGTAATTGAACCCATGGGGCAGAAGGCAATAAAAACTTGCCTAAAAACATGAAGTAAAACCAGAATGCAAAACCCAGTTATTTTTAAAAAAGAAAGAAGATATGAAGAACAGGGGTTTCTTTTTGCATATTATTGGTGGAGGAGTTAAGTTCATGGCAGGTACCTGGGCCATGATAGCTTTGTGCAACTACAGTTTCAGACATACCATATTTTCTTTCAATTTTAGATGAGTTATTTAAAAGTACGGAGTTTTTCTGCTCAGAGATAGGTGAAAAAAAACATACCACTTAGTTTCCTTTCCATGACAGAATTGTTTCCTAGTGCATTGTTTAGTGCTAGAAAAGAAAAAAACAAAACAAAACACTAAAGTGATGTGTTAACAACTAAGAGAAGGGAAAATACCTTTGAAACTAATTAATCCTTTCTGGTTAATGAGATCCTCTGGCATGTCAGAGGATATAGTTCAGCATGGCTTGTTCAGGTTTTTTTGATCACTTAATAACAGCTCAGGGCAAAATGCCTTGAAAAGAATTTTACTTCTGTAAAACTGAGGAATTGAACACAAGCTAGTAAAAGAGAGAGGGAGAGAAAGGAAAAGTGCAGGCTCACAGTTATTAATATTACATTGGACAGGGGCAGTAAACAATTGAGAGTTGTCATCTAGCAGTTTCTTGGTTATTCATGGGCTTAGAGTTAGTCCTTTGTATCAGTGCCATCTAATCTTGTTACATCACTTGCACTCCTCAACTCAAACATTAATATGTCTGCTAGTGACATGTGATACACACTGGCTTTTCAGAGATATCACAGACTGCTGATCTGCACCAGTCAAGAACAATGTAATTGACATTGGCAGACAGAAATATTACTGCCAGACTCAACAGTGTAAATAATAAAAAAAAAAAAATTCCTCCAACACTGCATAGAGAAATCTCCATAATTAGAGAGAGGTCTCTTCAATCACACCCACTGAGCATCACTCCTGAATTAGAAAAGCAATAGACTAAATGGAAAGGTTCAATTCAATCATACTGAGCACCTGCACTCTTTTGATTATATATCATACAGCTACAGAGCAGGTGTGTGGGTTACAGTGAAAAGAAAAAGAAGATTACAAGCAAGTAGTTCAGATTTTGCTTCTATTTCTAGGTTTAAACACCTGTAGAGGAGGCCCAGCAATTTAGTCAAAGATACAGATATTTAGTAATAAGGCAAGACTAAACCCACTTAAATTGCTGCTTCTGATGGCATGCCGATAATATGAAGATACAGGGAACCATCTGTGAAACTCATGAAAAGGGAGAGCTGAAAATAAGAGTGGCGTTAAAACAGAATGGCTACCTTGCGTTTCTAAGAAGTTGGTAGAAAACTTAGCTAACAAATGAGAAATAATTAAAAGTTAAAGTCATTTTAATGTTATACACCATCCTCACCTCCATACCACTAGTACAAGTATGTATGCATCAGTGTGTAGAGAACCTTAACCTAAACTCTGACCAAGAAGGTGTGCCAGGTTTGCCCCTAACTTGAGACAGTGCTGGTTCATATTGCTATGAAAAAGGGGCAAGAAGGGAAAAAGGAGAGAGGCACTGATTTATTCATCACTGATGGGGAAAAGCAGATACCAGAAGTATGAGAGAACCCACTACCAGCTTAGTGAGATTCTCAGACCAATCCATCTCCCAGGAGAAGAAAGAGCATAGTTGGAAAGAATGAGTTAAAGATGAGAAAGTGCAATGGATTGTGAGGGCACGGAAAAAGGTGGAGAAAAGGAAATGGAACATCGGAGAAAATTAAAACAACTTGCTAGGAAAGGAAGTAGAATATTATGTCTATCTTGGATTCCTCAGGACTGAGGAAGTATTTCTGTTCCAATGATTTCCACCTCTACTATAGAAATCAAACGATGATTTCCCATTGTTTTTAGGCCGTGAAATTTCCTCTTCCTTCTCTTAGCTGGGATTAACTAAATATTACCTAAATATTACTGTTTTCCCCTAATTCAGAAAACAGTTGCACCTAAAAATGTCCTTATTTACTTCAAGTTCAATACAATTGTTTGTTACAATATTCTACTATGTGTTACTAAAACCCAAAGTCAGTAAATAGATAGACAGGTACAGTTCAGTGGGAGGCTGAGCAGGTAGAGCTGTATAGCATGGTGAGAGAGCTCTATGCTTCTGATAAAACGGAAAATGAGGGAAAGAAACCTGACACCATCATCTCCTAGATTTGCCTTATTATAAATAAAGTTGACACACTGCCAAATGTAGTACACAAACACTTGTGTACAAAGATTAATTACATAGTTTTATAATAATCAGTAGCTTTTACATATCAGTTTTGAAACCAGAACATTGAGATTTAACAAAGACAATAAGACTGAATCTCTACATCATTTTAGGAAAGTGTCCCTTTAATATCCTTCTGTGTTTACTTGGCCTTTCCTCTATTTCTTTGTTCCCTGATTGAATAACAGTTTGCATCTGCAAAAGTTTTTTCTTTTTCTTTTTTATTTCTTCTGAATGATAGCAATTACTCAGCCCCTAAATCTAATTTTAAGACTCTGGGCCTTCTTCTGGGCTGTACCGATACAGTCCATGATAACACCATGTAATCATATGCCATGCTATCTGTATCCTATGATCTGTAAAGATATCTTGAGTGTAAAGCAACTATGCTAAAAGCAGTTACCATATTAAAATAAACACTGGAATTCATGTTTAGTCCTAAAACCGCAGGAAATTCTGAATTTACATTCCCCTATCACCCATAATCATTGCCCATATTACTAAAAGTTGGCTACATTTCTCTTTTCCCCAAAAAGAACATTACTGATTTCAGTTTTGCTGCCTCTATGTTGCTACTATTTGATATGAAAATCATGAAAACTTTATCAGATCCACCTTTAGATAAAGTGACATAGTAAACAAAGTATGATAGCCTTCAGTTTCCAATAACATCATGAGTAAATACAAATTTAGATTTGTACTAATCTATGAAGATCAGGAGTACATAAACAAGAAGTGCTTTTCGTTTGTTCCATAATCAGCAAAACCTGAATACAATAGAGCAGTGTGCATAAGAGCAAATCCTTCAAATATCAGCTAAATTCTAATAAATTCTTGTCAGTGACAGTATTTTTTTCATATTTTAGGGCACACAGTAACACGTTGTGGGGTGTCTCTTTGCTCGTTTACACTAATCTGTGAACAACAATATCATGAAGCAGGGATGGTTCTGGCATCATGTCTTTTTCCTTCAGTCGTGATAATTCTGGGCCTTTTCCTCCAGGACTCTGCTTTTCTGCAGGGCACGAAGTGTTTCTTAACCATGGGTTTCTTCAAGGACATAGTATAAGCATGGCTTGCAACAGATACTATTAAATAGCTTGTGTTGTGCATGTTTATCTTCCTGGATTAATTCTGTAAGCCTTAAACAAAAATACTTATCTTTATAGAAGATGTTCTTTATATTATTAGTCCTTTTGTTGACACCACTGATAGTGATAGGTGAATACAACAGCTTTAAAAAAACCCCACAAAACCAAAAATCAAGCATAAATGTGGTGTTTCCTGTTTAATTCTAAAGGTATTTAGAGTAACTGCCAGACAATTCAAATGCAGTCATCCTATCCCATCTTATTGTACTTTGACGCCTGACAGTTGATAATACACTACTAACAGGCACCCCTGCTATGATATTCATTTTGCAGATTTGACGTGAGTTTTACATATTGGCATAACCCTTACATTTCATTAGTGTGTTTAAATAAATAAATAAGTAAACACAAAGCTGCAAACCCAAAAAACCAAAAACCAAATGTGACAATTCTTTACATAATTATTCCAGACACATCCAATCAGATTTGGATTGGATTTAGATTTATAGGGGGCAGAAAGAGGCCGAGGGAGGCAGTAGCCCATTCATATCTGCACTCCAGTGCAGCGTCAGGTGAGGTGTCTATAGGCGACAGAGATGCTCAGGCCTCCCCAGTGGGAGTCGCATTCGACGGACACTTAAATTGTAAGAATATCACCACAAAGCTGAGACTTGCCGTTGCAATAAAGATCAATGCCACTCTTTAGTGCATGTTTCAAAATAAATGGATTATATTAACTGATGTACAATTCCCCTCTCTCTCTGACTACTTTTAATTTGTACATTCATAAAGCCATGGATTACTAATAATGGCTATCAATCATTTTCCCTGAAACAGTTTGACACTAAGTACCAGAGATCACAGTGAGTTATAATGAAAACGCTGCTTGCAGATAGCATACAAACACAATTGCATTTCCCCCTCAAGGATTTAATAAAGAATACTACCAGCTTACACACCATCTCGTTTCCCCAAAATGGAGCGAAACAGCCTTTGAGCACAGGCAGAAGAGCCCACTGGTGTCCCCTGATGAAGTCCTGCAAGCTGTATACACCACTGCCTTCCATGGGTCCGCTTATGTCCATATGCTTGCCTGACATCCCATGTCACACACAATGAAAGAAAATAGTTCTAAGGACCAATACATACCTTATTTCAATTCCAACAGAAAGGCCACTGATGTTTTTATATTATTAATTGCAACATATTTGAAAGAAAAGGAGGTTGGATCCTATGGCTCTGCCAACACACAGTCCAAACAGAGAGGTCTCTGTGAGATCTGCAGTACCAAGACATACCAGGCTACAGGTAGACAATTTTGTGTAGTCTCCCACCAAAATCCTTTGAATGACAGTGTCATAAGAGCTGCATGAAATTTGTCACCGAAGAAAACTGCACAGGAGAATGTAAGCAGCTCTGAGCATCTGCCACAGGAGCATTATGAAAATCCAAATACCTGGAACAGCAACGGTCACTCTCACATTGCATTTTTTAGAGTTGAATTGTGTCAAAATTTCTTCTTGTTTCCTTCCTTTTACTGTTTTTTCCTTCCCTTAATGACCCTGCCCCTTTTGCAAAGATCACAGCAGTCATTACCCCTTCGAGTGTATAGATTTCACTAAAAGGCAAAACCAAAATAAAATTCATAACCTGGACTTCAGAGGATGCAGGCAGTTCTGTTCTCCTTCTCCAGGCACAACTCTGGGACATTTTTATTTTCATAGCCACATTTTCTTTCATAGACTGAAAGGAAAGACAGACAGACAGGACAGATTCCCCCCCTTCCCCCTATATAATCCCTTCAGCGACCTAGCTCAGACTAAATAAGAAACAGGATACCCTTCCTTAAGGAAAAGCAGCAGTAAAATAGGATGTCTCAGTTTCTTACCTCACTCAGAAAAATAGTTCATTAGTTAGCAATTATGTATTCTCAGTGGTGGAGTAATGATGTGATTGAGCTAACAGGCTACAGCACAGTTTAAAACTAATAACAGCTGGAATATTTATTGGGTTAATCAGGTCAAAGCAGCCTGCCACCCAGAACTTCATTAAATGTCATCTTTGCCATTAAAAACAAATCCTAACTTGACTGGAGGGAGTGAGGGGATGTCTCCAGCACGGGCAGAAGCAGCAACCTACTTTGTGTGTTGACTTTCTGTGTGTGAGATATATAGTCAGCATTTCTAATGAATCTGCTTGGAGCGGCTGGAATATTATGATTTATAGCACCTTCCCACTCTCTATCATAGCATTTTATTAGATGGATGGGAAGCCAGTAGTAATGAGGTTAGGAATGAGAAAACATCCATCAAGCTTGGCTACATCTTCTCAGGAAAGACAACACACTATCTCGTATGTCACAGGCAGTGATCTAGGTCACGATGGTATAAAATGCGTGATTAAAACCAAGCATTTGACACTAGATAATAGGCATCTAGTTAAAAAATAGCTCTGGTGTTCCTGACTTTTAATTAAACCCAACTCATAAATATGCACTCTGGTAAATATACTGCAGAATGGGTCTTGTTTATATTCCACCACATAACAATTACCTCCAGAACGAACCCTTTATTTCACTACATGCTGTTATTAGGCAAGAGACAGTCTAAAATACAAATGTTAAGCCAGTGATATTAGGGAGGCACACAATGATCCCATCCACTTCAATTGCTTGCTCTCCTTCTCATGCTTACTACTGCAGATATCAATCTAAAATAAAGCACCCTTAATCATTTTTAGCAATCTTTCAAGGCACCTTTGATTGCCTCAGTAATAACAGAGAGAGAGGGGGGCTCTTAGATATGGAATGGTAGTGCACTGTAAATCTATCCCTGTAACAGGTTTATTCTTTTCTGTGTGGCTCATTTACGGAAGATTTTTTTTACGTGGCTTTGAATAATGTAAAGCTGACAAATTTGTGTACAGAAGCCACAGACAGTATGTAGGCACTTGTTCAGCAAGATATTTAACTGTGTGCCTGACTTAAGCGCATGAGTCATCTCACGGAGGTTAACAGTCAATTACCCATTGATTGCTAACTCAACAATTGATCAATAAAGGACTAATCCAGTTCCCTCGTGGCTTCAAGAGGCAACATCCTCATGCTGAACCTAAAGGCATTGGGGTCAAGTTCTGCATGTCGGGGAACTCTTGCCACAATGAAGGCAACGAGAGGTTTTCACTGCCATGGATGCGAGTGTAGCAGGATGTGGAGCTAGATGCAGTGTAGTTGCTCAGGGTTTCATCCAGTGGGCTGCGTGGTAAGGCGAGGTCCTCTGTTCTCTTTGTTTTATGTCCAGGTGGAGGTTAAAGATCCAAGGGTATTCACTTCTACCTACAGGGGGAAATAGCAAAAGGTAAGCATTTCTGTCTTTAAGGAGGTTATTCTGATCCACTAAATGAGGTACATCAATATCTGTTTAGTTGTGAGCAGGAAACAATCCTGGGCCTGGTGGATGTGCTACAGTGGGTAAGTACTTTGACTTAATCTCTTCACTGTTTTCCATTGTAAATGAAATTATGTTTGTCATACCAGATCCGTAGAGTTATCAAAAAATATTTACATGGGTGTTGAGACAAAAGGGTGTTCATAGGAAGGGGAAAAACTCACACAAAATATCATTTGAGTTTTTTTCCAGCTCTTCAGAAACACACTGAATGTTCCATTTTTAAATCTTCACAGGCAGAAAAAGTGACTTTTTATAATGGTGACACATCTTGGTAAACCTGGTGAGTTTTATAGTGGGGCTGAATCATTGAATTTTGTAATTTGCCCAGAAGACTTGCAAATTTGTGACTTCTGCTGCAAAATGCTATTTTTCCCCTCTAGGGAGACCTTTGAAGCATTTGCTAGTGGCCTCCAGGGAGCTGAATATTCGTGTGATGCTTCTTCTGTTTCTACCTGCTGCACTGAAAGATGCCTATAAATACACAAGACATGTTCCGAAGGTAATTTCTGCATATAATCAATGACCATATTTGTTGCTGGGTTTTTTATAGGCAGAGGGAGAGGAAATGGACTTCCTTATTTTCAGAGTAAAGACAGCTGGATCCATAATAAAAGAATGTTTCAAAGAAAACCCATTAGGTTTCTTCAGAATATTAAGGATGATTTCTACAGAAGCTGTTGCCCCAATGCAAAGTACTAATTTCTCCTGTGATGTTTCATAAGAGAAGTACATGCAGAGCTTCATCCTAAACAATAACCCTAAAAAATACACTAAAATTCACTGACCTAATTCACTTCATTATTAGTGTTCTGCCAGTGCATAGTCCTAACATAGCCCTTTCCAGCATCATCCATTGAAGCGATTTGTCTCTTCTTTCATGTCGTCACTTCATATTTATTTAAAAAGTGAAAATATTTTCAATAGTTTCAGCAAATTATTGAAGTCTTATTGGATGGAAATTGTAGCATGAGCAATCAAGCTCTCTCTCGGTCATATGTTGTGGTGAAATATATTTTTATGGTATTTTTAACAGCTTCGTCTTTACAATGAATTTTAATAACAGGACTAATTTGCTTCAACAAAAAAGATAAACTTCAATGTTAATAAAAGGTGGGCTGTGGTGCCACCTAAGTGCACCACTAAGACTTTGGTACAAAACCAAAATAGTTTCTTGGATAAAACAAGTACTGTGCAAAGAGACCATGGTCTGCCTACTTGCAGTCATCATAATCCTTGCAGAAAGAGATTTATTATGCTGGATTTTATTATGCATCCATTTTTCAGAGGAATAAATTACATGCTTCTTTTGCTGTGTTAATATTGCAGGCAACCATGACTGCTGTTGTACACTCCCTTGGAAACACATTTTCTACAGTGCCAATTAAGCAGGAGGTGGGAATGTTGGCAAGAGGATTTCAGTATCTCAGCTAAAGGTCAATATGGCTACCAACCAGCCAGCATTTATTTAGTAATGGATTGTATAGTCAGCACTGGGTTCGAGCCCAGCTTCTGCTAAGGGAATTGAAAATACAGTCTTGTGAATGAGAGCAGGTGTTATCAAAGGAACTGTCCTAGTATTTAGGAGACAGCTTAAAATAGTTATAAAACATGTCCATGACCTCATCTGACCAAGCTAGCTTTTGTATTTTTTTTTCTTTTTTTCTGAGTAGTGTTAATGTTTCAACATTGAACTAGTACAATTTATATATTGACACTTTGTCATTAACACTGTACATAGACTTGGTTAGTAATGTAAGCTTCTCCTCTCCCTCCCCTTTTTACAGATGGCAAGAAATTCTAACCCTGATCAAAAACTACAACAGGTCAGGTAGCTCGGATGTCTTCTAGTATCCAAGGAAAAAAGCTTATCTTCTTTTTAAGGTTATTTAGAAAATAACTGCCAATTTAATTTTTCTCTGCTCCATTTGTTGCTTCTTAGTGTTCAGATGAGATTTTTCACTTAGCTTTCTTCACTGCCACTATGAAAGAATTATTGACACTTGATTGCTGACTTTATAAATGCCTAGAAAGGGTCTGAATGAGCAAGGTGAGGTCTGAGATCATCTTTAAGGCTAAAAGCTGACATTGAATGGAATGGAGAGACACTTTAGCTTTTAGGAGGGAACATTAACTTGTTTTCTTATATTCCAATAGAAATACTCATACCCTGCTCTCTGCAAACTTGGCCACCACTGAGAAAAACAAATGATACCAAGACTTTTCCACGAATGAATTTCAGTAGACAGAAGGTCTCACCAAAGTTGTGCACAATTAGAGCAAAGAAACACCTGTCCCTTTGGAGGCTGAGATGCAAACTGCTCTGTCTCCCCCCTCACCACTCTTACTTTTTCCTTGCCTTTGCCCCTTTCCAGACTCTGCACATTTAGACAGTCCTTGCTCGTCAGATAGATTCCCCTGTCATCCAACACTTGCAAAACTGATAGTAATCTCATCTTTCAAGATCATTCCCAAATTCTCCACGGTCTGCAAGAAGAAGCTTCAAGAGTGTCATTTCTCCCCACATGCCAAAGGCATAGATGAGGAGAATTCATTCTTTGAATTCATCTGTTCTGAAAGTCACCATCCTACATTAATGTTTTTCAATCCACACAAATTCATGCAGTTTTTCAGAGGAAACCCGTATTTCTTTGCTATTTAATTTTACTATTAACTGGGCTGAAACCAAAACTTTCAATTTTTCCTATGAACCAGGAAAGAGGAATAATTTCATATTTGCTTATTTCCTTGTATCTGCTCAGTGACAATGACATTTCTTCTCATTTTATCATTGCTAATAGAAGAACATAATTTTTCCTCAGCAGCAGCTGACACTTTGAGGGCAGGTTTGTCATATGACATGCCTGGCCAGAAGCTGCAGGTATTCCCGTCTCACTAGACCACATGGCTTCCCAGGATGCTACAACTTCTGCTTTATTAGAAAATTTCCAAGCAGCTCTGATGATGACCCTTACTTTTATCACACATATTCCACGATGTGGTATTTATCCTAGCTTTCTGGAAATCACTTATTTAAAGAAAGAGATAGTTCCTGCCATGCTCATTTAAGGCTTGGACCTAGCTCTTATCCAAGAAAATAACTTCATGGCTGCATGTCTCCACCCAGTCTTCACTGATCTCTTCAAGTTTTTAAGCATGAAGCATCCAAGCAGTAAGAAAATGAAATTTTTCTAGTTATTCACAATTGGAAACTTTGTGCCTCTCTGGAAAAAGCCTACATCAGGGCAGCATGCAAAAGCAGTGCATGAGGGCTCTTTAGTTTACACAAAGCATCATGTGTGCCAAGGGGTTCCCAGTACACAAGCAGAAGGACGTGCTTCTAAAGACCATTGCATATGTGTTCTTGATTGCTTATCTCTCTGACTGGGTGCCTCTTATCTCTGTTTTTTTGAGACAACAGATAAAAGCAGCCGCTCAGTACAATTACCAAGGCTTTGCTCGGTTTGTGGCTGCCAGCAAAAAGAGGAGAGAGGACAAAGCAGTTCACTGCATATTAATACAATATTGAATACTAGCACCAAAGCACAGATTTTTAACTGATTCCTATATACCTGTCTTAGGCATTAAATGTGCAATTCTTTTCCGAATCTTTACTTTTATGTTCCAGTATGTGAGTTTGTATCTACAGACACAATATAATACTTAACGCCTAATGGTACTTGGACGACTGCCTGCCCATAAAAGTGCTTTCAGAGGGAGAGCTGAGTAGCTTCTACAAGTGTAACAGCAAGCACAGTTCTGCACAGCGCAATGCCCTTTGTTAGGTATGGAGATTGATCATCATTAGTATGAGGCAGGTATAAAAGGAACATTTGAAATTCTCAGTCTGTACTTGGTGTGATCATAACAAAGCCATTAACCAACCCCAGCCATGAGGTGTTTGGTTTTTGAAATTTGCAGAAGCCAAGTCTTACTTACATCACTAAGAGTTAACTGTCAGCTTTTTCATCCTGCAGACTACAATAAACTCTTCTGGAGATCTTGTATGCGTCCCCTAAAACTCAGAGTGCAATCTTGCAATGTATAAACTTTGAGAGTCCTAAAGACCAGATGAAGCGTCCTTAACTTCTTCCCCCCACCAAAAAAGCTGCTATCTTGATGATGCACTAAGATCAATCCGTATTTGTGCAGATAGGAGTATTAAAAGAGAAGTAGCCGACGTAAGGGACCTTTCTATCTGCAAACCCTAAGGATATTTCAAGGAGAATGCCTCTGTTACAGAGGATGACCTCACCATCAGCAAACAATATTAAGATTTTTGTTTTCATGATAATCTTTTGGCAAGAGACAAGAAGTAAGAGATAGGGCAGCATCTTCCTTGCAAGAAAACTAGGCTTCTCTAAGTGTCACTTTCCTAACAAGAGTCCCCACAGTGCCATTGTGTTTACTTTCCTTGCATAGAAAAGCTAAACAGTGAGAACACTGGTGAATAAGCCCTTCAACTATTGAGATATTGAATTCTGATCTTTAATAAACCAACACTGATTTACTTCACTGCTTCTGTTTGCTTAGTTAAGCTCCACCGGCATAGGAAAAGGCACACATAATTTAATCAGATTGCTTTTTTCATTTGATTTTTATTAATGCAGCAAGCAGGCATTGAGCTCAGTGAATTCGCTCCGTTCTCACCAGTAGGATACCCCTTCCTCCCTCAGACTGGAAGTTTCAAACAAGAGCAAAAAATCACAAGAAAGTACAGGAGCTTATGTGGAGATGACATGAGGTCCATTTCAATGGGACAGGCTCTTCTCTTTCAATATTGCATTAAAAACATGCTTTGTGGAATAGAGAACGGAGTATTTACAGAGAGCGCTGAATTGTTCTCATTGGGGCTGTGATAGACACACCATTCTCTTTTCTCGTAGAAAAACCCCACCACTGTGGGACTCCAAGATATCTATCCAGCTGCCTTATGCCATCCGGCATCCTACACAGCCTGCTGTTCTTAGCATTCTCCTCCCATCTGGATAAATATAGCACTGTTGAGCTGTCACAACTGGAGACCTACAGATTTTCTTACTTTTCATGTTTTGCAGTTCACAGCAGCGTTTGCCAAGTCTTTCCCATTTATTTCAGGGTCAAACCTTCAAAAAGGCACTTGCACTTATTTCTCTGTACAGAACTGTCATGGTGATTTTAAAAAACAACTTTAAAATAAAGCTTGAGCATCATATAAGGATAATTCCACACTGTGCCGGTCATAAGCTCTGAAGACACTTGCACTTTGTATAGAGGAGAGCTTATGAAAGTCTTGGAGATTTTGCTGTTCAAACAGTTTCCATTTACCCGTTTTCCCACGTGCCAACATTGTTTATCCTATTGTGTTATTCCACCTCTATCATATTTGATTGCATTCCATTTTGTAATGTAAAGACTGAATTGACACACACATAAATGTTATGAATATACATATAATATGATTTTTAAAGTCTTAACCTCTCAGGAGCATCTGCGTGATTCTATTTTCAATTACAATGTTATGGTGTCTGCCTTCATTGAGGGATAAGCAGCCTGTCCACATTTTCGTTTATCCTCAAAAGAACACACAAAGCAGTGATGTTAATTGTCAAAATTATACTTCCTCTGTGATGGCAGATCTTCACCTTAATGAAAAATCTCACAGGACAAGATAGGGAAAGAACAGGAAGTTAGATCTTTTTCTTGGTGTGGATTGTCCTTTATCACAAAAAAAATATTTGGAAAGTGGCATTATCATTATCTGGACAACAGAGATTACTTTTCAAGTAAAACATGGACCTTCCTCCCAGGCTAGTTTCCATTTCAAAGCTCCTAACTATGTTCAGAAACAAATATAGCTGAAGTATATTCTTTATTACATTTATATAAAGTATATATCTTTATCACAACTCAATCAGAGTTAAAAGTGAGTTAGTTTGTGCTACAATTGCAGGATGACACATCTCCACACCTCTCAAAGGTTTTTCACACTGGTCATGAACATATTTTGTTCTTAAGTCTATAGAGATAGTCGCATTGCTGGCCTCTGCTTACTTTTCAATCCTTAATTATTCTATCTAAAAGTCTGTTTGTACACATGGCATCCAGAGTGCTGGGGTTCGTAGTAACTCTGCTTCCACTGAAGTCAGCGAGAGTTTTATTACCTATTTCCCTGAGTAATATTATTTAAAGAAACACTTCACTTTGGTCTATCTCCATGATCATCTCCTAAGTACTGAATGACAAGTAGACAAGATAAATAAAGGAAAAAATACATATTCATAGTAGCATAAGCAGCCAAACATTTTTAGCCACAACTTTCAAACTTAGGAGCAAAAGAAAAATACACCTAATGAATAATATCCCACTGATTAGAAATTTTGAGCACCCAGAGGTTCACAAAATCCTTTATATTACTCTGGCTTCATAAGACATTTTTTATGAGTTTCAAATCAAAATATTTAATGTTTCCTGAAGCATAAAAACACCTTTAAGTCTTTCTAAGTTACTACATAACTTACCCACCCAATAGATTATTTTTTTAATTAATGAAGTTATTAATTCCTTAATATTATAGATCCATTATCAACACCAAGGTTTCAGCATTTCAGCATGTTAGAGATAATGCCTGGAGATTGTCCTATGTGTTTTTACCATAAATCATCCTGAAGGTGCTTCTGTGTTCTAAGCCAATTGTTTTAGACACAAAGCTACCATACCTGTCCATTATTTTAGATAACATTAAAAAAAACCCCTCTACT